>NC_092709.1:354288279-354541969 GCF_047496885.1 Scyliorhinus torazame | reverse complement strand
GAGGGTGAGCTGTGAGGAGGATGCAGAGATGCTTGTGATTTGGACAAGTTGGGCGAGTGAGACTATGCATGGCAGATGCAGTATAATGTGGATAAATGTGAGGTTATCCACTTTGGTCGCAAAAAACATTCATAATAATCTTTATTATTGTCACAAGTAAGTAGGCTTACATTAACACTGCAGTGAAGTTACTGTGAAAAGCCCCTAGTCGCCACACTACAGCGCCTGTTCGGGTACACAGAGGGGGAATTCAGAATGCCCAATTCACCTAACAGCACGTCTTTGGGACTTGTGGGGGGAAACCGGAGCACCCGGAGGAAATTCACGCAGACACAGGGAGAACGTGCAAACAGTGACCCAAGCCAGGGATCGAATCTGGGACCCTGGCGCTATGAAGCAACAGTGAGAACCATTGTGCTGTCAGGCTGCCCATTTTTTGAATGACTATGGATTGAGAGAGGGGACTATGCAACGAGACTTGGGTGTCCTCGTATACGGGTTGCTGAAAGTAAGCATCAGATGCAACAGGTGGTGAGGGAGGAAAACGGTATGTTGGCTTTCATAGCGAGAGGATTCGACTGGAGGAGCAGGGATGTCCTGCTGCAGTTAAGCAGGGCCTTGGGGAGGCCGCAACTGGAATATTGTCTGCAGTTTTTGTCTCCTCATCTGAGAAAGGAATGAATGAATGAATGAAAATCGCTTATTGTCACAAGTAGGCTTCAAATGAAGTTACCGTGAAAAGCCCCTAGTCGCCACATTCCGGCGCCTGTTCGGGGAGGCTGGTACGGGAATCGAACCGTGCTGCTTGGCCTGCCTTGGTCTGAAGGAGTGCCGCGAAGGTTTACCAGGCTGATTCCTGGGATGGCAGGACTGATGTATGAGGAGGAGGAGAAGGAGTTACATATAGCTCTTGGGGCTAAAGGAGATCAAAGGATATGGGAGGGAAGTGAGAGTTGGATGATCAGCCATGATCATAAGGAATGGCGGGGCAGACTTGAGGGGCTGAATGGCCTCTTGCTATTTTCTGTGTTACATGTGCTGTGCTTTGGGCAGGACCCTATTCACTGGTCTCTGAAAGGCAGTAGGTGAGTCAGTGGTTCGTGCACTGAGTATTTGGGGGTGGGTGGGGGGGGAATGATAAAGGAATCCAACCTGTCATTCATTCTTGAGATTTGGATGTCACTGGCAACACTCACAGCATGTCTTGGGATGGCGGGACTGTCCTATGAGGAGAGGTTTAAGTCGGTTAGGATTATATTCATTGGCGTTTGGAAGAGTGAGAGTGAGAGAGATCTCATAGAAACTTACAAAATTCTAGCAGGATTAGACTGGGTGGATTCAGGAAGAATGTTCCCGATGGTGGGGGAGTCCAGAACTAGGAGTCATAGTTTGATGATAAGGGGCATTTAAAATGGCCCACCTAGCCTCAGGGCCAGAGAATGACCATCTGGATGTGGAAGTAATGGAGCTATCCCGCAGCGGACTATAATGCAACCCAAAGAAGAATATGGGAACTGCGAGCCAAGAAATGTTTTTCAATTTTGTCTTTGACCATCCTGGTAGTCAAACGGTACCATGCTAATGCAGTTGTTGAACTAACCGTACTGATCAATCTGAACCAATTTGTCTATAACAACTCAGACATGAAGTCAGTGGAAACCTTTGCAAGCATACAAAAAGTCACCTGTTCCTTCCCAAACATGCTGTGTCCCCCACATGTCATGTCTCCCCATGTAGAATGTATCCCCAGATATTAGAATGTATCCCCAGATATTAGAATGTATCAGTACTAACGACTTCCACTGTCTCTCCAGGGTGTCTGTTTCCTAAATTTAACACTCGCTTATTGAACTATTGTTTCTGTTGATTATTTTAGATTTATACATCTTCGAGCACAGGGGGCGAAATTCTCCGGAAACGGTGCGATGTCCGCCAACTGGCGCCCAAAACGGCGCAAATCAGTCGGGCATCGCGCCGCCCCAAAGGTGCGGAATGCTCCGCATCTTTGGTGGCCGAGCCCCAACCTTACGGGGCTAGGCCGGCGCCGGACGAATTTCCGCCCCGCCAGCTGCCGGAAAAGGCCTTTGGTGCCCCGCCAGCTGGCGCGGAAATGACATCTCCGGGTGGCGCATGCGCGGAAGCGTCAGCGGCCGCTGACGGCATTCCCGCGCATGCGCAGTGGAGGGAGTCTCTTCCGCCTCCGCCATGGTGGAGACCGTGGTGAAGGTGGAAGGAAAAGAGTGCCCCCACTGCACAGGCCCGCCCACGGATCGGTGGGCCCCGATCGCGGGCCAGGGCACCGTGGGGGCACCCCCCGGGGCAGATCGCCCCGCGCCCCCCCAGGACCCCGGAGCCCGCCCACGCCGCCTTGTCCCGCCGGTAAGGTAGGTGGTTTAATTTACGCCGGTGGGACAGGCGTTTTAGTGGCGGGACTTCGGCCCATCCGAGCCGGAGAATCGAGTGGGGCGGCCCGCCAACCGGCGCGGCGCGATTCCCGCCCCCGCAGAATATCCGGTGCCGGAGACTTCGGCAACCGGCGGGGGCGGGATTCACGCCAGCCCCCGGCGATTCACCAACCCGGCGGGGGTGTCGGAGTATCTTGCCCAGGGTCTCCTGTTCAGGACCATGTTAAAGGGAAGGGCAGGTGGGTGGAGGCAATGAGAAGAATCTATGAAATCTAGGAAGAATAGTGGTTAGCACTGCTGCCTCACAGCACCTGGGACCCGAGTTAAATGACAACCTTGGGTTACTGTCTGGAGTTTGCACATTCTCCCGTGCCTGTTTCCTCCAGGTGCTCCGGTTTCTCCCCACAGTGCAAAGATCATAGATCATAGAATTTACAGTGCAGAAGGAGGCCATTCGGCCCATCGAGTCTGCACCGGCTCTTGGAAAGAGCACCCTACCCAAGATCCACACCTCCACCCTATCCCCATAACCCAGTAACCCCACCCAACACTAAGCGCAATTTTGGACACTAAGGGCAATTTATCACGGCCAATCCACCTAACCTGCACATCTTTGGACTGTGGGAGGAAACCAGAGCACCCGGAGGAAACCCACGCACACACGGGGAGGATGTGCAGACTCCGCACAGACAGTGACCCAAGCCGGAATCGAACCTGAGACCCTGGAGCTGTGAAGCAATTGTGCTATCCACAATGCTACCGTGCTGCCCCGTGTGCAGGCAAGGTGGATTAGCGATGCTAAATTACCCCAAAGGTTAGTCCAACCTGTTTCCTGATACCGAATGCACCTTAACCCCGCAACAGAAATGCTTGAACCTAACATCTTTACCCCTTTAACTCATTTTACAGGATGTGGCCAAGGTTGGCTGGGCCAGCAGTTATTTCCTGCCCCTAACTGCTCTCCAGTTCAGAGGATACTTGAGAGTCAATCACATTGCTGTGGGTCTGTAAGCCAGACCGGGTATGGATGGAGAATTCCCTTCCCTAAAGGACACTATTGAACCAGATGAGGGTTTTTTTAATGACAATTGTCAATGGTGCCATCATTAGACTTTTAATTTTAGAAATGTATTGAATTTAAATTTTGCCATCTGCTGTCGTGGCATTTGAACCCTGCTCCCCAGATCTTGCTCTGGGCCTCCGGATTATTAGTCTGGTGATAATATGCTGTGCCACTGTCTGTAGTAACTGTCCCCACTTTAATTAATCATGGGCACCTACCAGCATCGCCCTTCCAACCCCCCCCCCCCCAACCTACCAGCATCTCCCTTCCAACCCCCCCCCAACCTACCAGCATCTCCCTTCCAACTCCCCCCCCAACCTACCAGCATCTCCCTTCCACCACTCCCCCAACCTACCAGCATCTCTCTTCCAACCCCCCCCCAATCTACCAGCATCTCCCTTCCACCCTCCCCCCAACCTAACAGCATCTCCCTTCCAACCCCCCCCCCCAACCTACCAGCATCTCCCTTCCAACCCCCCCCCCAACCTACCAGCATCTCCCTTCCAACTCCCCCCCAACCTACCAGCATCTCCCTTCCACCACTCCCCCAACCTACCAGCATCTCCCTTCTAACCCCCCCAACCTACCAGCATCTCCCTTCCACCACTCCCCCAACCTACCAGCATCTCCCTTCCAACCCCCCCCCAACCTACCAGCATCTCCCTTCCACCACTCCCCCAACCTACCAGCATCTCCCTTCCAACCCCCCCCAACCTACCAGCATCTCCCTTCCAACCCCCCCCCCAACCTACCAGCATCTCCCTTCCAACTCCCCCCCAACCTACCAGCATCTCCCTTCCACCACTCCCCCAACCTACCAGCATCTCCCTTCCAACCCCCCCAATCTACCAGCATCTCCCTTCCACCCTCCCCCAACCTAACAGCATCTCCCTTCCAACTCCCCCCCCAACCTACCAGCATCTCCCTTCCACCACTCCCCCAACCTACCAGCATCTCAATTCCAACCTCCCCCCAATCTACCAGCATCTCCCTTCCACCCTCCCCCCAACCTAACAGCATCTCCCTTCCAACCCCCCCCCCCAACCTACCAGCATCTCCCTTCCAACCCCCCCCCCAACCTACCAGCATCTCCCTTCCAACTCCCCCCCAACCTACCAGCATCTCCCTTCCACCACTCCCCCAACCTACCAGCATCTCCCTTCCAACCCCCCCAACCTACCAGCATCTCCCTTCCACCACTCCCCCAACCTACCAGCATCTCCCTTCCAACCCCCCCCCCCAACCTACCAGCATCTCCCTTCCACCACTCCCCCAACCTACTAGCATCTCCCTTCCAACCCCCCCCCAACCTACCAGCATCTCCCTTCCAACCCCCCCCCCAACCTACCAGCATCTCCCTTCCAACTCCCCCCCCAACCTACCAGCATCTCCCTTCCACCACTCCCCCAACCTACCAGCATCTCCCTTCCAACCCCCCCCCAATCTACCAGCATCTCCCTTCCACCCTCCCCCAACCTAACAGCATCTCCCTTCCAACTCCCCCCCCAACCTACCAGCATCTCCCTTCCACCACTCCCCCAACCTACCAGCATCTCCCTTCCAACCCCTCCCCAACCTACCAGCAACTCCCTTCCAACACCCCCAACCTACCAGCATCTCCCTTCCACCACCAGCCCCCCCCCAACCTACCAGCATCTCCCTTCCACCACCAGCCCCCCCCAACCTACCAGCATCTCCCTTCTAACCCCCCCAACCTACCAGCATCCCCCTTCCAACCCCCCCCCCCAACCTACCAGCATCTCCCTTCCACCACCACCCCCCCCAACCTACCAGCATCTCCCTTCCAACCCCCCCCCCCAACCTACCAGCATCTCCCTTCCACCCCCCCCCCAACCTACCAGCATCTCCCTTCCACCACCCCCCCCAGCCTACCAGCATCTCCCTTTCACCACCCCCCCCCAGCCTACCAGCATCTCCCTTCCAAACCCCCCCAACCTACCAGCATCTCCCTTCCACCACCCCCCAACCTACCAGCATCTCCCGTCCAACCCCCCCCCCCAACCTACCAGCATCTCCCTTCCAACCCCCCCACCTACCAGCATCTCCCTTCCAACCCCCCCCCCCAACCTACCAGCATCTCCCTTCCAACACCCCCAACCTACCAGCATCTCCCTTCCAACCCCCCCCCCCAACCTACCAGCATCTCCCTTCTAACCCCCCCCCAGCCTACCAGCAACTCCCTTCCAACCCCCCCCCCAACCTACCAGCATCTCCCTTCCAACCCCCCAACCTACCAGCATCTCCCTTCCAACCCCCCCCCCAACCTACCAGCATCTCCCTTCCACCACCACCCCCCCCCCAACCTACCAGCATCTCCCTTCCAACCCCCCCAACCTACCAGCACCTCCCTTCCAACCCCCCAACCTACCAGCATCTCCCTTCCAACCTCCCCAACCTACCAGCATCTCCCTTCCAACCCCCCCCCCAACCTACCAGCACCTCCCTTCCAACACCACCCCCAACCTACCAGCATCTCCCTTCCAACCCCCCCCCAACCTACCAGCATCTCCCTTCCAACCCCCCCCCCAACCTACCAGCATCTCCCTTCCACCACCACCCCCCAACCTACCAGCATCTCCCTTCCAACCCCCCCAACCTACCAGCACCTCCCTTCCAACCCCCCCAACCTACCAGCATCTCCCTTCCAACCCCCCCAACCTACCAGCATCTCCCTTCCAACCCCCCCCAACCTACCAGCATCTCCCTTCCAACCCCCCCCCCAACCTACCAGCATCTCCCTTCCAACCCCCCCCCAACCTACCAGCATCTCCCTTCCAACCCCCCCCCAACCTACCAGCATCTCCCTTCCAACCCCCCCCAGCCTACCAGCATCTCCCTTCCAACCCCCCCCCCCCAACCTACCAGCATCTCCCTTCCAACCCCCCCAACCTACCAGCATCTCCCTTCCAACCCCCCCAACCTTCCAGCATCTCCCTTCCACCCCCCCAACCTACCAGCATCTCCCTTCCACCACCACCCCCCCCAACCTACCAGCATCTCCCTTCCAACCCCCCCATCCTAACAGCATTTCCCTTCCAACCCCCCCCCAAGCTACCAGCATCTCCCTTTCAACCCCCCCCCAACCTACCAGCATCTCCCTTCCAATCTGCCCCCCCTAACCTGCCAGCATCTCCCTTCCACCCCCCCCAACCTACCAGCAGCTCCCTTCCACCACCCCCCCCACCCAGCCTACCAGCATCTCCCTTCCAACCCCCCCCCAACCTACCAGCATTTCCCTTCCAACCCCCCCCCAACCTACCAGCATCTCCCTTCCAACCCCCCCACCCCCCCCCCCAACAACCATTCCACCATAGGCCATGGCTGTGCTGCAACGGTGGAGATGTAAATAAGTTGTGGCCATATCCAGCAGTGACATCAAGTACTCAAGGGGCCAGGTGAATGGCAGCCTGCAAGTGAAGGATTGTGAGAATAGAGAACATCAGAAGCAGAAAGATGAGGACTTCCGGTGGCAGCCATGGAGTGAGCGGTCGCACATTTGGTACTTCCCACTCGAGGTGGATTTTTTTTGATCTTTCCCCATTCGTGGCACGGAAGTTTGGATGGAAAAAGGTGCAGGAGTGCCGGGAGAAAGTGATGTGGCTGGCGGATGTTTCCACGGAGCCGAAGTGGGTGGAGAAAAAGGGAGCTGGTGGAGCAGGAGAACCTTTGAGCACCACAGGTCAAGATGGCAGCGGGTAAAGGGCTTGCCCTGCCCGCCCAGTGGTCAACGGAGCAGCTGGTGGACTTCTTAAATGAGAAGTTCAGCTAGCAGAGAAGGGAAGCCCAGGAGGACCTAGCCAGGGAGATGGAGCCACTTAAAGCGGGGATTGCCCACGTGGAGCAGAGGCTGGAGTCCCAGGGCCAGGCGATTCAGAGAGTGGAGGAGATGGTGGCGGAGCACGAGGAACTGCTCGCCTCATTGCTGGCCGAGATGGGAGTGACGCGGGAGACCCAAAAGCAGCTGCAGGAGAAGGTGGGGGATCTGGAGAACTGCTCCAGAAGACACAACTTGCGGATCGTGGGGATGTCCGAAGGCATTGAAGGAGCGGAGGCCGGCACGTATGTGGCCAAAGTGTTGGAAATGCTGATGGGGGAGGGGGCCTTCGACCGGCACCTGGAGGTCAACCGAGCGCACAGGACGCTGATGAGGAGGCCACAGGTGGGCGAGCCGCTGAGGGCGATGGTGGTGTGGCTGCACCGTTTCCTGGACCAGGAGAAGATTCTGCGATGGGCGAGGCAGACGAGGAGGTGCACCTGGGAAGGGAACGAGCTGCGGGTGCACCAGGACCTGGGTGAAGCGGAGGGCCAGTTTCAACCGGGGGGGTCAAGGCTGCCCTCTTCAAGAAGGGGGCGAAGCTTGGGCTGCTGTACCCAGCCCGCCTCTGGGTGACTTTCCAGAAACGGGAATGTTGTTTTGGCACTCCACCGGAGGCGACGGAATTTTGGAGGGACAATGGGCTGGCAGGAGAAGGTGGACATTGAACCTTTCAGGAGCTGTGAGGGGGAGGTTTCGTTTGGAGAGAATTTTTCTCCTTTGAAATGTTTTGTTGGGTTTCGTGACGGGGTGCTTGAGGAGCATCAAGAGTGAGTGCACATTTTTCTGTTTCTTTGTTCCCTGAGGGAGTGCAGATGGGGGGGGGGGGGGGGGGGGGAGGTGTGTGATGGTGAGTGGGAAGCTGGAGGGGATGCCAGTATTTTTGGTAAATGTTTATGCCCCAAACTGGGACGATGTGGAGTTTATGAGACGGGTGCTGGGGAAGATTGCTGACCTTGCCTCACACCGGTTAATCATGAGGGGGTGGGGGTGGGGGGGGGGGGGGATTTAACACGCCATTGAGCCAAAGTAGGATCGGTTGAGCCCGAGATCGGGGATGATGTTGGCAGTGGAGAAAGAGCTGAAGGGGGAAAGGGTTGATGGAGCGGGTGGGGGCTGGGACCTGTGGAGGTTTGGGAGCCGGAGGGCGAAGGAATTTTTGTACTTTTCTCATCTGCGGCTGTACTCCCGGATTGACTTTTTTGTGCTGGACAAGGAGTAACTGGCGGGGTATTCGGCGATTGTGGTTTCAGACCACGTGCCACACTCACTGTTTTCAGAAGGATAGAGGAGATCTTCCACTTCAGCAAGCAGGAGAGAGACGGGGAGAGAGAGAGAGAGAGTTCCTTTCACCTCCAAGATCTGAACACTTCTGCCCAGTTCATCACACAGGAACCAATCAGTGACTTGTCGGGCAAAATACTGTCCCTTGCCAAACCACCGGCTGCCAGTTAACTAATTGAATCAACTCCCTCCAAACCTGCTTCCTAAGATCCATTTGGTACCGAAGAGTCTTGACTTCTCCTTTCCAAAATTCAAAACCTGGGAATGCAGTGTCCTATTCATTGACTACAGCTCCATTGACTCCAGGCCTTCAACACCTTAATCCCAGCCAAGCTTATATCCAAACTCCAAAACCTAGGACTTGGCTCCTCCGTCTGTAACTGGATCCTCGACTTCCTGACCCCCAGACCAGATTCAGTAAGAATAAACAACAACACCTCCTCCACGATAGTCCTCACAACCGGGGCCCCGCAAGGCTGCGTACTTAGCCCCCGACTATACTCCAAATACACACACAACTGTGTGGCAAAATTTGGCTCCAACTCCATCTACAATTTTGCTGATAACACAACGGTAGTGGGTCAGATCGCGAACAACGATGAGTCAGAGTACCGGAGGGAGATAGAGAACCTAGTGGAGTGGTGTAATGACAATAATCTCTCCCTCAATGTCAGCAAAAACTAAGGAGCTGGTCATTGACTTCAGGAAGCAAAGTGTCGTCCACACGTCTGCATCAATGGTACTGAGGTGGAGATGCTTGACAGCTTCAAATTCCGAGGTGTGCACATCACCAACAATCTGTCCTGGTCCACCCACATCGACTCTACGACCAAGTAAGCACAACAGCGCCTATACTTGCACAGGAAACTAAGGAAATTTGGCATGTCCCCATTGACTCCAGGCCCCAGGATAGACCCCTGAGATACACCACTGCCATCCTGAAAACGACCCCTTTATCCCCACTCTCTGCCTTCTGCCAATCAGCCAATCCTCTATCCATGCCAGGATCTTACCCTTAACACCATGGGCTCTTAACTTATTTAACAGCCTCATATGCGGCACCTTGTCAAAGGCCTTCTGGAAATCTTAATAAATCACGTCCAGGACAGCACGGTGGTGCAGTGGATAGCACTGCTGCCTCATGGCGCCGAAGTCTCAGGTTCGATCCCTGCTCTGGATCACAGTCCGTGTGGAGTTTGCACATTCTCCCAGTGTCTGCGCGGGTCTCACCCCCGCAACCCAAAGATGAGCAGGGTCGGTGGATTGGCCACGCTAAATTGCCCCTTAATTGGGAAAAGTGGGTACTCTAAATGTAATAAATAAATCACGTCCACTGGTTCTCCTTTGTCTAACTTCCTTGTTACTTCCTCAAAGAACTCTGACAGATTTGTCAGACATGACCTCCCCTTGACGAAGCCATGCTGACTCAGTCCTATTTTATCATGCACTTCCAAGTACTCTGTCATCTCATCTTTAATAACGGACTCTAAAATCTTACCAATGACCGAAGTCAGGCTACCCGGCCTATAATTTCCCGGCTTTCCTCTCTCCCTTCTTAAACAGCGGTGTTACATTAGCCACTTTCCAGTCCTCTGGGACCCTTCCTGCCTCCAGTGATTCCTGAAAGATCATCACTAATGCCTCCACAATCCCCTCAGCTATCTCTTTTGGAACCCTGGGGTGTAGTCCATCCCGTCCAGATGTTTGTGTCTATGTATTTACATTGTGTATTTATCATATGTCCTATGTTTTCATGCATGGAACGATCTGCCTGGACTGTACACAGAACAATACTTTCCCCTGTACCCCGGTCTACATGATAATAAATCTAAATCCTGGCTCTTTCATCCAGTAGAGGGCAGTAGAGCTGCTGATTGGCTGTTGCGGGGCAAATTTGCATACGTCCGTTGTGCTCACCTTAACTTGAAGGTGTACCTGAGCAAGAGACCCTAGCTGTTCAAGTGAAGACAAGCATCCAGCAGAGGGCAGTAGAGCGGAGCTGCTGATTGGCTGTTGTGGGGCAAATCTGCATACGTCCGTTGTGCTCACCCTAACTTGAAGGTGTACCTGAGCAAGAGACACTGGCTGTTCAACTGAAGCCAAGCATCCAGCAGAGGGCAGTAGAGCGGAGCTGCGGATTGGCTGTTGTGGGGCAGATTTGCATACGCCGTTGTTCTCACCCTAACTTGAAGGTGGTTTGTGGAGGAGCTGTTGTCAAGTGACACTTAAACCCGAAACACTTCTTCAGTGTTTCCCTCCCTACCCCCTCCTCTAACCAAAAAAAACCCAACCGCTGTAAAGATCAAGCGAAAGGCTCGAGGGCAGGTAGAAGTAGAAAGAAGTTGAACCGTGTTGTCACAGCCTGCAGGTAAGGGATTGGCTGGTGACTGGTACGTAGTTTTTCTTTTATTTTCCCTCAGGTGTTATTGTGCGGGGCGCAGAGGTTGCTGAGTGAGTGCTTGCTGAGAAGGGGAGTGAATAACAGGTAAGCTCTTTCTTTCTTTTTCTTTTTTTATCTAGAGGGGATGGCAGGGAAGGTAGTGCAATGTTCCTCCTGCAGAATGTTTGAGGTGAGGGACGCCGTCAATGTCCCTGCTGATTTCATCTGTGGGAAGTGCACCCATCTCCAGCTCCTCAGAAACCGCGTTAGGGAACTAGAGCTGGATGAACTTCGGATCATTCGGGAGAGGTGGTCATAGATAGAAGCTTAAGGGATGTAGTTACTCTGAAGAATCAAGATAGATGGGTGACGGTGGGAGGGGCTGGGAGGAGGCAGTCAGTACAGGGATCCCCTGTGGTCGTTCCCCTTAGTAACAAGTATACCACTTTGGATACTGTTGGGGGGCGGGGGGGGGGGCTTACCAGGGGTAAGCCATGGGGTACAGGTCTCTGGCACAGTCTGTCCCTGTTGCTCAGAAGGGAAGGGGGGAGAGGAGTAGAGCATTAGTCATTGGGGACTCCATAGTTAGGGGGATAGATAGGAGATTCTGTGGGAACGAGAGAGAGTTGGTGTGTTGCCTCCCAGGTGCCAGGGTGCGTGATGCCTCGGATCGTGTTTTCGGGATCCTTAAGGGGGAGAGGGAGCAGCCCCAAGTCGTGGTCCACATAGGTACCAACGACATAGGCAGGAAAAGGGATAGGGATGTAAGGCATGAATTCAGGGAGCTAGGGTGGAAACTTAGATCTAGGACAAACAGAGTTATTATCTCTAGTTTGTTACCCGTGCCACATGATAGCGAGACGAGGAATAGGGAGAGAGAGGAGTTGAACACGTGGCTACAGGGATGGTGCAGGAGGGAGGGTTTCAGATTTCTGGATAATTGGTGCTCATTCTGGGGTCAGTGGGACCTCTACAAACGGGATGGTCTACACCTGGACCAGAGGGGTACCAATATCCTGGGGGGGGGGAACTTTGCGAATGCTCTTCGGGAGGGTTTAAACTAGTTCAGCAGGGGCTTGGGAACCTGAATTGTAGCTCCAGTATACAGGAGGTTGAGAGTAGTGAGGTCATGAGTAAGGTTTCAAAGTTGCAGGAGTTTACCGGCAGGCAGGAAGGTGGTTTAAAGGACGCGAGGCTTAGGTTCTTCAATGCCAGGAGCATCCGGAATAAGGTGGGTGAACTTGCGGCATGGGTTGGTACCTGGGACTTCGATGTTGTGGCCATTTCGGAGACATGGATAGAGCAGGGACAGGAATGGTTGTTGCAGGTGCCGGGGTTTAGATATTTCAGTGAGCTCAGAGAAGGTGGTAAAAGAGGGGGAGGGATGGCATTGTTAGTCAAGGACAGTATTACGGTGGCAGAAAGGACGTTTGATGAGGACTCGTCTACTGAGATGGTATGGGCTGAGGTCAGAAACAGGAAAGGAGAGGTCACCCTGTTAGGGGTTTTCTATAGGTCTCCGAAAAGTTCCAGAGATGTAGAGGAAAGGATTGCAAAGATGATTCTGGATGGGAGAGAACGCAACAGGGTAGTTGTTATGGGGGACTTTAACTTTCCAAATATTGACTGGAAACGCTATAGTTCGAGTACTTTAGATGGGTCCGTTTTTGTCCAATGTGTGCAGGAGGGTTTCCTGACACAGTATGTACAAAGGCCAACGAGAGCGAGGCCATATTGGATTTGGTACTGGGTAATGAACCAGGACAGGTGTTAGATTTGGAGGTAGGTGAGCACTTTGGTGATAGTGACCACAATTCGGTGACGTTTACTTAATTTTTTAAAAAAATATACATTTATTAAAGTTTTTTAACACAATTTTTAACCCCCCCTTAACAAAAAAAAATGAGAAATCGCGCAGAGCAAGATATATACATGGCAAAATGATATATTTACACAGCTTTGTACACTGGCCCTCACCCGTACGTGCCAGTTTCCCCAACCCTTCATGTTATCTCTTGCTCATCCACCCTCCCAGGCAGTCCCCCCTCTCCCCCCCCTTCCCAGGACGTCCCCCCCCCCCTCCCCCAAGGTTGCTGCTGCTGCTGACCGACCTTCCTCTAACGCTCCGCGAGATAGTCTAGGAACGGTTGCCACCGCCTGTAAAACCCCTGCGCAGACCCACTCAAGGCGAACTTAATCCTCTCCAACTTTATGAACCCAGCCATACCATTTATCCAGCCTCCAGGCTGGGGGGCTTCGCCTCCTTCCACATGAGCAAGATCCTTCGCCGGGCTACTAGGGACGCAAAGGCCAGAATGCCGGCCTCTTTCGCCTCCTGCACTCCCGGTTCGTCCACTACTCCAAATATTGCTAGCCCCCAGCTTGGCTTGACCCGGACTTTCACCACCTGAGATATTGCTCCCGCCACTCCTCTCTAGAACCCCCCCAGTGCCGGGCATTACCAAAACATATCGACATGGTTCGCTGGGCTCCCTGAGCACCTTCCACATCTGTCCTCTACCCTAAAGAACCTCCTCAACCTCGCCCCCCGTCAAGTGCGCTCTGTGGACCACCTTAAATTGTATCAGGCTGAGCCTGGCACACGAGGAGGAGGAATTAACCCTACCTAGGGCGTCAGCCCACAGACCTTCCTCGATCTCCTCCCCCAGCTCCTCCTCCCATTTACCCTTCAACTCTTCTACCAGCACTTCCCCCTCTTCTTTCAACTCCTGGTGTATTTCCGACACCTTGCCCTCCCCGACCCATACACCCGAGATCACCCTATCTTGAACTTCTTGTGCCGGGAGCAACGGGAATTCCCTCACCTGTTGCCTCACAAAAGTCCTCACTTGCATATATCTAAAGGCATTTCCCGGGGGTAACTCGAACCTCTTCTCCAGTGCCCCTAGGCTCGCAAACGTCCCGTCGATGAACAGGTCCCCCATTCTTCCAATCCCCGCCCGATGCCAGTTCTGGAACCCACCGTCCATCTTCCCCGGGTCAAACCGGTGGTTACCCCTGATCGGGGACCACGCCGATGCTCCCATTGCACCCCGGTGCCGTCTCCACTGTACATTTACTTTATTGATGGAAAGGGATAGGTATATACCACAGGGCAAGAGTTATATATGGGGGAAAGGATGGAGAGGAAAACTGCAGGGGATGGGCACAATGGAAATGTGGAGCTGGTTCAAGGAACAGCTACTGTGTGTCGTTGATAAGTATGTACCTGTCAGGCAGGGAGGAAGTGGTCGAGCAAGGGAACCGTGGTTTACTAAAGCAGTCAAAACACTTGTCAAGAGGAAGAAGGAGGCTTATGTAAAGATGAGACATGAAGGTTCAGTTAGGGCGCTCAAGAGTTACAAGTTAGCTAGGAAGGACCTAAAGAGAGAGCGAAGAAGAGCCAGGAGGGGACATGAGAAGTCTTTGGCAGGTAGGATCAAGGATAACACTAAAGCTTTCTATAGATATGTCAGGAATAAAAGAATGACTAGGGTAAGAGTAGGGTCAGTCAAGGACAGTAGTGGGAGGTTGTGCGTGGAGTCCGAGGAGATAGGAGGGGTGCTAAATGAATATTTTTCGTCAGTATTCACACAGGAAAAAGACAATGTTGTCGAGGAGAATACTGAGATTCAGGCTACCAGACTAGAAGGGCTTGAGGTTCATAAGGAGGAGGTGTTAGCAATTCTGGAAAGTGTGAAAATAGATAAGTCCCCTGGGCCGGATGGGACTTATCCTAGGATTCTCTGGGAAGCTAGGGAGGAGATTGCTGAGCCTTTGGCTTTGATCCTTAAGTCATCTTTGTCTACAGAAATAGTGCCAGAAGACTGGAGGATAGCAAATGTTGTCCCCTTGTTCAAGAAGGGGAGTAGAGACAACCTAGCTAACTATAGTCCAGTGAGCCTTACTTCTGTTGTGGGCAAAATCTTGGAAAGGTTTATAAGAGATAGGATGTATAATCATCTGGAAAGGAATAATTTGCTTAGAGATAGTCAACACGGTTTTGTGAAGGGTAGGTCGTGCCTCACAAACCTTATTGAGTTCTTTGAGAAGGTGACCAAAGCAGTTGATGTGGTGTATATCGATTTCAGTAAAGCGTTTGATAAGGTTCCCCACGGTAGGCTACTGCAGAAAATACGGACGCATGGGATTCAGGGTGATTTTGCAGTTTGGATCAGAAATTGGCTAGCTGGAAGAAGACAAAGCGTGGTGGTTGATGGGAAATGTTCAGACTGGAGTCCAGTTACTAGTGGTGTCCCACAAGGATCTGTTTTGGGGCCACTGCTGTTTGTCATTTTTATAAATGACCTGGAGGAGGGCGTAGAAGGATGGGTGAGTAAATTTGCAGATGACACTAATGTCAGTGGAGTTGTGGACAGTGCGGAAGGATGTTACAAGTTACAGAGGGACATAGATAAGCTGCAGCGCTGGGCTGAGAGGTGGCAAATGGAGTTTAATGCAGAAAAGTGTGAGGTGATTCATTTTGGAAGGAATAACAGGAAGACAGAG
The DNA here is from genome assembly GCF_047496885.1 of Scyliorhinus torazame. Classification (NCBI taxonomy): domain Eukaryota; kingdom Metazoa; phylum Chordata; class Chondrichthyes; order Carcharhiniformes; family Scyliorhinidae; genus Scyliorhinus; species Scyliorhinus torazame. Next base: position 354,526,493 of record NC_092709.1, on the reverse strand, counting down.
TACTGGGCTAATGGTAAGATTCTGGCAGTGTGGATGAGCAGAGAGATCTCGGTGTCCATGTACATAGATCCCTGAAAGTTGCCACCCAGGTTGAGAGGGTTGTTAAGAAGGCGTACGGTGTGTTAGCTTTTATTGGTCGAGGGATTGAGTTTCGGAGCCATGAGGTCATGTTGCAGCTGTACAAAACTCTGGTGCGGCCGCATTTGGAGTATTGCGTGCAATTCTGGTCGCCGCATCATAGGAAGGATGTGGAAGCATTGGAAAGGGTGCAGAGGAGATTTACCAGAATGTTGCCTGGTATGGAGGGAAGATCTTATGAGGAAAGGCTGAGGGACTTGAGGCTGTTTTCGTTAGAGAGAAGAAGGTTAAGAGGTGACTTAATTGAGGCATACAAGATGATCAGAGGATTGGATAAGGTGGACAGTGAGAGCCTTTTTCCTCGGATGGTGATGCCTAGCACGAGGGGACATAGCTTTAAATTGAGGGGAGATAGATATAGGACAGATGTCAGAGGTAGGTTATTTACTCAGAGAGTAGTAAGGGCTTGGAATGCCCTGCCTGCAACAGTAGTGGACTCGCCAACACTAAGGGTATTCAAATGGTCATTGGATAGACATATGGACGATAAGGGAATAGTGTAGATGGGCTTTAGAGTGGTTTCACAGGTCGGCGCAACATCGAGGGCCGAAGGGCCTGTACTGCGCTGTAATGTTCTATGTTCTTTCAGCCATCTTTGCTTAAAGGAACATCCTGATTGTGGGTCCATGGACCAAAATAATAAAATTAAAGAAATTGGAACAAAGGGAAAAAAACAGGAAGCACTCTTACATTCTAGAAATGAAAACTTTTAGCAACCGACAACTAATGTGGCTGATTTTGCTTCCTCTGGTTGTCTTTGTTGGCACAGGTCTCAGGGAAGACCTAGTGAGAGTTTCCTTTCTTCATGAATTGCCTTATGATCGTCTGCCTTCTGAGTAGACTTTAGAATTGCAGTGATAACAGTCTGGAACAGTAATGGCTGCAACTCCTCATGATGTGTATCATTAAGATAATTGTAGTTTATGGGCTCTGCAACCACATGACAAGAGGGCAGTCATATCCCTTCTGCGCACTGTAGTATTAAAGATTACATTTTGGGTATGAATTCATCTTGGGTGTCCCACAGTGCTGTTTGGTGGGGAATTCCAGACGATTGACTCAGCAACTCTGAAGGAATTGGGATGCATGTCCAGGTTAGAAATGTGTGTGACCTGGAAGAGAACGTGTAACGGATAATGTTCTATGACATTGCTGTCCTTGACCTCAGCGGTGAAGATCACGGGAGAGAGCGGTCCTCTTGATGTTTCTGCATTGCACCCATATGGATCAAAGATATTGAAAGGAGATAGAGGCTGGTTACTGGGTACTGTTTCAAATGAACTCCACTCTGGATGGTGTGGCTGAGCTTGCACCAGCCTAGTGAGTGGAAAGGACTCCAGGGCACTACTGCTGTGTGTGCACCTGACCTGGGTCATACAAATATAAAAATGGGAGCAGAAATAGGCCACTCGGCCCCTCGAGGCTGCTCTGCCACACAATAAGATCATGGCTGGCCTGTTTGTGCGTCAAGTTCCACAGTTATATCTCGATAACCTTTGATTCTCTTGCCTCACAAGAATCTATACCTTCACCTTAAAAATATTCTTCTGAGGCAGAGAGTTCCAGGGTCAAGCAACCCTCTGAGAGAAAAATATTCTTCTCAGTCCTAAAAGGGTGACTCCTAATTTTAAAACAGTGCCCCCTGGTTCTGGGCTCACTTACAAGAGTCAACCATGTCAACCTTGTCAAGGCTGTACAGGATCTGTACTGTATATACAAAGAACAAAGACCAATACAGCACAGGAACAGGCCCTTCGGCCCTCCAAGCCTGCGCCGACGATGGTACTTGCCTAAACTAAAACCGTCTGCACTTACGGAGTCCGTATCCTTCCATTTTCACCCTATACTTCAATCACTATTCTGAACTCCAGTGGAAACAAGCCCAGTCTGTCCAGCCTACCCTCAGCCTTCCTGAACAGGCGCCGGAATGTGGCGACTAGGGGCTTTTCACAGTAACTTCATTTGAAGCCTACTTGTGACAATAAGCGATTTTCATTTTATTCCAGGTATCAATTTGGTAAACAACCTCTGAACTGCCTCCAACACTTTTTAAAAATGTGTTCATCGGATGTGGGTGTCTATCCCTAATTGCCCTTGAGAGTCAACCCCATTGCTGTGGATCTGGGGTCACATGTAGGTCAGACCAGGATGACAGATTTCCTTCCCTAATGGAACCAGAATGGATGGGACACCCCTGCTTTTTGTTTTAATTCCAGATTCTTATTGAATTCAAATTTCACCATCTGCAGTGATGGGATTCGAACCCAGATCCCCAGAGCATTCCCCTGGGTCTCTGGTCCAGTGACAATACCACTATGCCACCACCTCCCCAACATATTTACATCCTTCATTGAATACAGTGACCAAAACTGTAAGGATAGCAGATTTCCTCCCCTTAAGGACATTAGTGAATGGGATAGGATTTTACGATAATCGACAATAGTTTTATTCTTATTATTAGACTTTCAATTCCAGATTTTTAAATTGAATTCAAATTCCACTATCTACCATGGTGGGATTCGAAACCCAGTCCCCAGAGCATTACCCTGGGATTCTGGATTACTAATCCAATGACAATACCACTACATCAATGCATCCACTCTATGGTCTATCTAACATGTTACCCCCTACACCATGAGCTTTTATTTTCCACAATAACCTTTGGTGTGGCTGCTTGTCAAATGCCTTCAGGAAATCCAAGTCCAGTACATCTACAGGCTCTCCTCTATCCACAGTGCATGTTGCTCCATCAAATAACTCCAGTAAATTGGTGAAACATGATTTTCCTTGCACAAAACTATGCTGACTCTTCCCGATTACCTTGCGTTTCCTACATGCCAAGCTATAACCAACCTTAATCATTGATTCTAATACTTTCCCCAAAAGAGATATCAAGCTAAAAGGCCGATAGTGTCCTGTTATACCCCTCCCTTCTTGAATAGAGTCTGATAGAATCTTTGCAGAATCTAGTGAATTTTGGAAAATTATCGCCAACACATCCATTATCTCATTAGCAATCTCTTTAAAACCCTACGATGAAGTCTATCAGGACCCAGAGACATGCCAGCCCACAGCTCCATCCGTTTGCTCAGTACCACCCTCACAACGATTGTAATTTCACTGCGTTTGTCTCTGTTTTCCACCTCCTGCTTTACAGCTATTACTGAAATGTTTCTTGTATCCTCTGCGGTGAAGCCAAAAGCAAAATATATTTTCATTATGTACTCTTGACTCCTCATCTCACTGTCTAGAAGACCAACACTCACTTCACGTACTTTCTTCCTGTTTAAATATCTGTAGAAACTCTTCCTATGCGTTTTTACATTCCTAGCTAGCTTCCTTTCATACTCTAACTTCTTTCTCCTGATTAATCTTTTAGTCATTCTCTGCTATTCTTTATATTCTGACCAATCATCTGATCTGATCTTTGCGCAGTTATATGATTTTTCTTTAAGTTCGATGCTTTCCTTAACTTCTTTAGGCAAACATGCCTGGTGGGTCCACCCCTTAGAATGTTTCTTATAGCAGGAATATACGTATTCTGAGTATTCTGAAATATCCCCTTCAAGGTCAGCCACTGCTTCTCTACTGACCTATCCCCTAGTCTGGGGGTCCCAATTTACTTCAGTTGGCTCAGCTTTATTTCAGTTTAAAATACTAGAGTCACAGCTGTTTACAGCATGGAAACAGGCCCTTCGGCCCAGCTTGTCCATGCCGCCCAGTTTCTATCACTAAGCTCGTCCTTCTTGCCCGCATTTGGCCCATATCCCTCTATATCCACCCTGCCCATGTAACTGTCTAACTGCTTTTTAAAGGACAAAATTGTACCCGCCTCTACCACTGCCTCTGGCAGCCCGTTCCAGAGGCTTTTCACAGTAACTTCATTTGAAGCCTACTTGTTACAATAAGCGATTTTCTTTCATTTCATTTCAGATGCTCACCCCCCTCTGTGAGAAGAAATTTTCCCTCTGGTCTCTTTTGTATCTCTCCCCTCTCACCTTAAACCTGTGCCCTCCAGTTCTAAACTCCTCTATCTTTGAGAAAAGATGTTGGGGGGGGGGGGGGCGATTCTCCAAAATGGAGACCAACTGTCCCGCGCCGTCGTGAACACCGTCGTGTTTTATGACGGCGCGAAACGGGCACGGGGACGACCGATTCTGTCCCCCACACGGGGCCAGCACGGCGCTGGAGCGGTTCACGCCGCTCCAGCCTCCCTTCCCGACGCCAAATGGGCGCCGCGCCAACCTGCGCATGCGCGGGGGACTTCTTCAGTGCGCCGGCCCCGACTCAACATGGCGTCGGTGTTCAGGGACCGGCTGCACAACAAGCTCAGACCATCGAGTCCTGGTAGCGTCCTCGCAAATCTCTTCTGCACTCTTTCCAGTTTAACAATATCCTTCCTATAATAGGGTGACCAGAACTGAACACAGTATTCTATGTGTGGACTTACCAATGTCTTGTACAACTTCAACAAGACGTGCCAACTCCTATATTCAATATTCTGACCAATAAAACCTAGCATGCCGAATGCCTTCTTCACCACCCTGTCCATGTTATGAAGACATAAGCAGTAATGTAGGTGTGCACATCACCAAACATCTGTCCTAGTCCATACACATCGACGTTACCACCAATAAAGCACGACAGCGCCTATACTTCCTCAGGAAGCTAAGGAAATTCAGCATGTCCACATTAACTCTTACCAACTTTTACAGATGCACCATAGAAAGCATCCTATCGGGCTGCATCACAGCCTGGTATAGCAACTGCTCGGCCCAAGACCTTAAGAAACTACAGAGAGTCGTGAACACAGCCAGAGTCCATCACACGAACCTGCCTCCCATCCATTGACTCCATCTACACCTCCCGCTGCCTGGGGAAAGCGGGCAGCATAATCAAAGATCCCTCCCACCCGGCTTACTCACTCTTCCAACTTCTTCCATCGGGCAGGAGATACAGAAGTCTGAGAACACGCACGAACAGACTCAAAAACAGCTTCTTCCCCACTGTCACCAGACTCCTAAACGACCCTCTTATGGATTGACCTCATTAACACTACACCCTGTATGCTTCACCAATGCCGGTGTCTATGCATTTACATTGTGTACCTTGTGTTGCCCTATTATGTATTTTCTTTTCTTTCCATATACTAAATGATCTGTTTGAGCTGCTCGCTTTTCACTGTACCTCGGTACACGTGACAATAAACAAATCCAATCCGAGGTTGCTCTGAACTGGGACTTATTATTCTCTCACCTCCAATGTCCTACTGCCCACCTTGATCACTTTCCTTACCAACTTATCACAACTGGGATAATAAGACCATGAGACATAGGAACAGAATGAGGCCATTTGGCCCATCGAGTCTGCTCCGCCATTCAATCATGGCTGATATGTTTCTCATCCCCATTTTCCTGCTGTCTCCCCATAACCCCTGATCCCTTTATTAATCAAGAACCTATCTATCTCTGTCTGAAAGACACTCAGTGAATTGGCCTCCACAGCCTTCTGCGGCAAAGAGTTCCACAGATTCACCACCCTCTGGCTGAAGAAATTCCTCCTCATCTCTGTTTTAAAGGATCGTCCCTTTAGTCTGAGATGGTGTCCTCTGCTTCTAGTTTTTCCTACAAGTGGAAACACCCTCTCCACATCCACTCTATCCAGGCCTCGCAGTATCCTGTAAGTTTCAATAAGATCCCCCCTCATCCTTCTAAACTCCAACGAGTACAGACCCAGAGTTCTCAACCGTTCCTCACAAGACAAACTCTTCATTCCAGGGAGCATTCTAGTGAAGCTCTTCTGGACCCTTTCCAAGGCCAGCACATCCTTTCTTAGATAAGGGGCTCAACACTGCACACAAAACTCCAAATGTGGTCTGACCAGAGCCTTACACAGCCTCAGAAGTACATCTCTTGTGCTCGGGATGGGCGAGTGCGCGGTTTAACTGGGCCCACTGCTCCACCAGCCGCAACATTGTTTTAAAAGTTTGATTCACTCATCAAAATGGACAATTGTTTACCTTTACTTCGGTTATCCAGAATAAAAGATATTTAACCAGGCTCCTTACGATAAACAACAAACTTGTTTGCTTATTTTAAAACCAGTCATGTCAAATAGAAAGGCAAAGTGTATTTAAAATAGATTTAGAGTACCCAATTCATGAGTGGTGCAGTGGTTAGCACTGCTGCCTCATGGCGCCGAGGTCCCAGGTTCGATTCTGGGTCACTGTCCGTGTGGAGTTTGTACATTCTCCCCGTGTTTGCGTGGGTCTCACCCCCACAACCCAAAGATGCGCAGGGTAGGTGGATTGGCCGCGCTAAATTGCCCCTTAATTGGAAAAAAATAACTGGGCACTCTAAATTTATTTTAAAAAAACATACAGTATGAAATGTGATAATATATTGATTAACCTTTCAAGATACCCTAAATCTCACACACACACACGCACCAAAAAATAAATAATGGGAGAGGAGAGGGAAAAGGAGAGATGACGGACTCCTCAAAATGGCCGCCGGGTTCCAGGGTCGTTCTCTCAGCGCTGTTCTGGCCTTCCACTGCCTTTCAGGCAGCTAGAGGAACACTTACAGGTACTCACTGCAGCAGGTAGAACAACTAGGGAACAGCTTCCATTCACCTGTGGCTGTGGACTGGCTCTGGGCTGCCTTCTTTTCACAAGCGGTTGGTCCTCATTCGTCTCAAAGAAAATCCCAAACCAACTTTTAACCGTAGTTTTCCAGGCATGGGATTTTTTCTCCAGGGCCATAAATTACCACATGACCCCTTTTAAACACAGTCCGCCAGGGTCAAGAGGTTTCCGGCTTTGCTGAAACTGATTAATTACCTTCTCTTGTAAATGGATGTTTTTTTTTTAGGAATAGCAATCAGAGTCGTACATTAACCCTTTAAGGGCCAGTGCCTTTCAAAACACAAATTCTTCCAGAATGTTCTTTGTTCTTGAAGACAAACTATTTTTTTTTTTGGCGACCAAAGTGTTCATGACAGACTCATGAGTGTTTTACTTGCTGACGACACCATCCATGGCCATTTTGCACCCTTGGGATCCACTGAAACACTTGACAAGACGAAGGAAGGCAGAAATGTCCCGGGAACACCGCCACCTGCTGGTTTCCCCTCCGAGCCATGCTGACTTGGAAATAATATATTTCAATTCCTTCAAAATTCTGTAACTCCCTGCCTAACAGCACAGTGGGTGTACCTACACCACAAGAACTGCAGCGGTTCAAGAAGGCAGCTCACCACCACCTTCTCCAGGGCAATCAGGGATGAGAACAAACACTGGCTGAGCGTTTGATTTATTGTCACATGTACCGAAGTACAGTGAAAAGTATTTTTTTGCGGCCGAGGGAACGTACACAGTATGTACACAGTTGACACAAGAATAATCAACAGGGAACATTGACAAATGGTACATCAACAAACCGTGATTGGTGACAGTGCGGAACAAGGGGCCAAACAAAGTAGCACAAGTGATTAGCACTGTGGCTTCACAGCGCCAGGGCCCCAGGTTCGCTGGGTCACTGTCTGTGCGGAGTTTGCACGTTCTCCCCGTGTGTGCGTGGGTTTTCTCCGGGTGCTCCGGTTTCCTCCCACAGTCCAAAGACGTGCAGGTTAGGTGGATTGGCCATGCTAAATTACCCGTAGTGTCCATAAGGGTTGGGAGGGGTTATTGGGTTGCGGGGAAAAGGTGGAAGTGAGGGATTAATGTGGGTCGGTGCAGACTCGATGGGCCGAATGGCCTCCTTCTGCACTGTATGTTCTATGTAATGAGCAAGAGGTCATACAGGCTACTAGACTAGAAGGGCTTGAGGTTCATAAGGAGGAGGTGTTAACAATTCTGGTAAGGGTGAAAATAGATAAGTCCCCTGGGCCGGATGGGATTTATCCTAAGATTCTATGGGAAGCTAGGGAGGAGATTGCAGAGCCTTTGGCTTTGATCTTTATGTCGTCATTGTCTACAGGAATAGTGCCAGAAGACGGAAGACAGCAAATGTTGTCCCCTGTTCAAGAGGGGGAGTAGAGACAACCCCGGTAACTATAGACCAGTGAGCCTTACTTCTGTTGTGGGCAAAGTCTTGGAAAGGATTATAAGAGATAGGATTTATAATCATCTAGAAAGGAATAATTTGATTAGGGATAGTCAACACGGTTTTGTGAAGGGTAGGTCGTGCCTCACAAACTTTATTGAGTTCTTTGAGAAGGTGATGAAACAGCTGGACGAGGGTAAAGCAGTTGATGTGGTGTATATGGATTTCAGTAAAGCGTTTGATAAGGTTCCCCATGGTAGACTATTGCAGAAAATACGGTGGCATGGGATTCAGGGTGATTTAGCAGTTTGGATCAGAAATTGGCTAGCTGTAAGAAGACAGAGAGTGGTGGTTGATGGGAAATATTCAGCCTGCAGTTCAGTTACTAGTGGTGTACCACAAGGATCTGTTTTGGGGCCACTGCTGTTTGTTATTTTTATAAACGACCTGGAGGAGGGCGTAGAAGGATGGGTGAGTAAATTTGCGGACACTAAAGTCGGTGGAGTTGTGGACAGTGCGGAAGGATGTTGCAGGTTACAGAGGGACATAGATAAGCTGCAGAGCTGGGCTGAGAAGTGGCAAATGGAATTTAATGCAGAAAAGTGTGAGGTGATTCATTTTGGAAGCAGTAACAGGAATACAGAGTACTGGGTTAATGGTAAGATTATTGGTAGTGTGGATGAGCAGAGAGATCTCAGTGTCCATGTACATAGATCCCTGAAAGTTGTCAGCCAGGTTGATAGGGTTTTTAAGAAGGGGTACGGTGTGTTAGCTTTTATTGGTAGAGGGATTGAGTTTCGGAGCCATGAGGTCATGTTGCAGCTGTACAAAACTATGGTGCGGCCAGAGTATTGCATGCAGTTCTGGTCGCCGCATTATAGGAAGGATGTGGAAGCATTGGAAAGGGTGCAGAGGAGATTTACCAGGATGTTGCCTGGTATAGAGGGAAGATCTTATGAGGAAAGGCTGAGGGACTTGAGGCTGTTTTTGTTAGAGAGAAGGTTAAGAGGGATATCATCATAGATATCATAGATCATCATAGAATTTACAGTGACCTTAAGAGGTGATTTAATAGAGGCATACAAGATGATCAGAGGATTAGATAGGATGGACAGTGAGAGCTTTTTTCCTCGGATGGTGATGTCTAGCACGAGGGTCATAGCTTTAAATTGAGGGGAGATAGATATAGGACAGATGTCAGAGGTAGGTTCTTTACTCAGTGAGTAGTAAGGGCGTGGAATGCCCTGCCTGCAACAGTAGTGGACTTGCCAACATTAAGGGCATTTAAGTGGTCATTGGATAAACATATGGATGATAAGGTTAATAGTGTAGATGGGCTTTAGATTGGTTTCACAGGTCGGTGCAACATCGAGGGCCGAAGGGCCTGTACTGCGCTGTAATATTCTATGTTCTATTGTCCTATAGAGCAGCATGGGGTGTCGTGAATAGTGTTCTTACAGGGAACAGATCAGTCCGAGGGGGAGTCGTTGAGGAGTCTAGTAGCTGTGGGGGAAAAGCTGTTCCTATGTCTGGATGTGCGGGTCTTCAGACTTCTGTACCTTCTGCCTGATGGGAGGGTCTGGAAGAAGGCAATGCCTGGTTGGGAGGGGTCTCTGATAATGCTGTCTGCCTTCCTGAGGCAGCGGGAGATGTATACAGAATCAATGTGGGGGTGGCAAGCTTATGTGATGCATTGAGCTGAGTTCACCATACTCTGCAGCTTCTTGCGATCTTGGACCGAGCAGTTGCCATACCAGGCTGTGATGCAGCCGGATAGAATGCTCTCTATCGCACATCTATAGAAGTTTGTGAGAGTCGATGGAGACATGCCAAATTTCTTCAACTTCCGTAGGAAGTAGAGACGTTGTTGGGCTTTCTTGACTGTTGCATCAACGTGAGTGGACCAGGACAGACTGTTGGTGATGGTGATCCCCAGGAACTTAAAGCTATCGACCATCTCCACTTTGGAGCCATTGATGCAGACGGGAGTGTGTGTCGTGCTGAGCTTCCCGAAGTCGCTGATCAGTCCCTTGGTCTTTTCTACATTTAGAGAGAGGTTGTTTTCGGTACACCATGAACCAAGTGATTTATCTCCCTCCGGTAGTCTGATTCGTCATTGTTTGAGATTCAGCCCCTCGCGCCTGCTGTGGCAGTGAGCCCCACTGCCCTGCTCTTTCCCCACGCCCCTGCTCTTTCTCCACTCCCCTGCTCTTTCTCCACTCCCCTGCTCTTTCTCCACTCCCCTGCTCTTTCTCCACTGCCCTGCTCTTTCCCCACTGCCCTGCTCTTTCCCCACTCCCCTGCTCTTTCTCCACTCCCCTGCTCTTTCCCCACTGCCCTGCTCTTTCCCCACGCCCCTGCTCTTTCTCCACTCCCCTGCTATTTCTCCACTGCCCTGCTCTTTCCCCACTGCCCTGCTCTTTCTCCACTGCCCTGCTCTTTCCCCACTGCCCTGCTCTTTCTCCACTCCCCTGCTCTTTCTCCACTGCCCTGCTCTTTCCCCACTGCCCTGCTCTTTCCCCACGCCCCTGCTCTTTCCCCACTCCCCTGCTCTTTCCCCACTCCCCTGCTCTTTCCCCACTGCCGTGCTCTTTCTCCACTGCCCTGCTCTTTCTCCACTGCCCTGCTCTTTCTCCACTGCCCTGCTCTTTCTCCACTGCCCTGCTCTTTCTCCACTGACCCGCTCTTTCTCCATTGCCCTGCTCTTTCCCCACTCCCCTGCTCTTTCTCCACTGCCCTGCTCTTTCTCCACTCCCCTGCTCTTTCCCCACTCCCCTGCTCTTTCTCCACTGACCTGCTCTTTCCCCACTCCCCTGCTCTTTCTCCACTGACCTGCTCTTTCTCCACTGCCCTGCTCTTTCTCCACTGCCCTGCTCTTTCTCCACTGCCCTGCTCTTTCCCCACTGCCCTGCTCTTTCTCCACTCCCCTGCTCTTTCCCCACTGCCCTGCTCTTTCTCCACTGCCCTGCTCTTTCCCCACTGCCCTGCTCTTTCTCCACTGCCCTGCTCTTTCTCCACTGCCCTGCTCTTTCTCCACTGCCCTGCTCTTTCTCCACTGCCCTGCTCTTTCTCCACTGACCCGCTCTTTCTCCACTGCCCTGCTCTTTCCCCACTGCCCTGCACTTTCTCCACTGCCCTGCTCTTTCTCCACTGCCCTGCTCTTTCCCCACTGCCCTGCTCTTTCTCCACTCCCCTGCTCTTTCTCCACTCCCCTGCTCTTTCTCCACTGCCCTGCTCTTTCCCCACTGCCATGCTCTTTCCCCACTGCCCTGCTCTTTCTCCACTCCCCTGCTCTTTCTCCACTCCCCTGCTCTTTCCCCACTCCCCTGCTCTTTCTCCACTGCCCTGCTCTTTCTCCACTGCCCTGCTCTTTCTCCACTGCCCTGCTCTTTCCCCACTGCCCTGCTCTTTCTCCACTCCCCTGCTCTTTCTCCACTCCCCTGCTCTTTCCCCACTGCCCTGCTCTTTCTCCACTGCCCTGCTCTTTCTCCACTCCCCTGCTCTTTCTCCACTGCCCTGCTCTTTCCCCACTGCCCTGCTCTTTCTCCACTCCCCTGCTCTTTCTCCACTCCCCTGCTCTTTCCCCACTCCCCTGCTCTTTCTCCACTGCCCTGCTCTTTCCCCACTGCCCTGCTCTTTCTCCACTCCCCTGCTCTTTCTCCACTCCCCTGCTCTTTCTCCACTGCCCTGCTCTTTCTCCACTGCCCTGCTCTTTCCCCACTCCCCTGCTCTTTCTCCACTCCCCTGCTCTTTCCCCACTCCCCTGCTCTTTCTCCACTCCCCTGCTCTTTCCCCACTGCCCTGCTCTTTCCCCACTCCCCTGCTCTTTCCCCACTCCCCTGCTCTTTCCCCACTCCCCTGCTCTTTCCCCACTGCCGTGCTCTTTCTCCACTGCCCTGCTCTTTCCCCACTCCCCTGCTCTTTCCCCACTGCCCTGCTCTTTCCCCACTCCCCTGCTCTTTCTCCACTGACCCGCTCTTTCTCCACTGCCCTGCTCTTTCCCCACTGCCCCGCTCTTTCTCCACTGCCCTGCTCTTTCTCCACTGCCCTGCTCTTTATCCACGTGAGTGGACCAGGACAGACTGTTGGTGATGGTGATCCCCAGGAACTTAAAGCTATCGACCATCTCCACTTTGGAGCCATTGATGCAGACAGCGGTGTGTGTCGTGCTGAGCTTCCCGAAGTCGCTGATCAGTCCCTTGGTCTTTTCTACATTTAGAGAGAGGTTGTTTTCGGTACACCATGCAACCAAGTGATTTATCTCCCTCCGGTAGTCTGATTCGTCATTGTTTGAGATTCAGCCCCTCGCGCCTGCTGTGGCAGTGAGCCCCACTGCCTGCTCTTTCCCCACTCCCCTGCTCTTTCCCCACTCCCCTGCTCTTTCTCCACTCCCCTGCTCTTTCCCCACTGCCCTGCTCTTTCCCCACTCCCCTGCTCTTTCCCCACTCCCCTGCTCTTTCCCCACTCCCCTGCTCTTTCTCCACTGCCCTGCTCTTTCCCCACGCCCCTGCTCTTTCTCCACTCCCCTGCTCTTTCTCCACTCCCCTGCTCTTTCTCCACTCCCCTGCTCTTTCCCCACTGCCCTGCTCTTTCCCCACTGCCCTGCTCTTTCCCCACTGCCCTGCTCTTTCCCCACTCCCCTGCTCTTTCTCCACTCCCCTGCTCTTTCTCCACTCCCCTGCTCTTTCTCCACTCCCCTGCTCTTTCCCCACTGCCCTGCTCTTTCCCCACGCCCCTGCTCTTTCTCCACTCCCCTGCTATTTCTCCACTGCCCTGCTCTTTCCCCACTGCCCTGCTCTTTCTCCACTGCCCTGCTCTTTCCCCACTGCCCTGCTCTTTCTCCACTCCCCTGCTCTTTCTCCACTGCCCTGCTCTTTCCCCACTGCCCTGCTCTTTCCCCACTGCCCTGCTCTTTCCCCACTCCCCTGCTCTTTCTCCACTCCCCTGCTCTTTCCCCACTCCCCTGCTCTTTCTCCACTCCCCTGCTCTTTCCCCACTCCCCTGCTCTTTCTCCACTGCCCTGCTCTTTCCCCACTGCCCTGCTCTTTCCCCACTCCCCTGCTCTTTCCCCACTCCCCTGCTCTTTCCCCACAGCCGTGCTCTTTCTCCACTGCCCTGCTCTTTCTCCACTGCCCTGCTCTTTCTCCACTGCCCTGCTCTTTCTCCACTGCCCTGCTCTTTCTCCACTGCCCTGCTCTTTCCCCACTGCCCTGCTCTTTCTCCACTGCCCTGCTCTTTCTCCACTGACCCGCTCTTTCTCCATTGCCCTGCTCTTTCCCCACTCCCCTGCTCTTTCTCCACTCCCCTGCTCTTTCCCCACTCCCCTGCTCTTTCTCCTCTGCCCTGCTCTTTCCCCACGCCCCTGCTCTTTCTCCACTCCCCTGCTCTTTCTCCACTCCCCTGCTCTTTCTCCACTCCCCTGCTCTTTCCCCACTGCCCTGCTCTTTCCCCACTGCCCTGCTCTTTCCCCACTGCCCTGCTCTTTCCCCACTCCCCTGCTCTTTCTCCACTCCCCTGCTCTTTCTCCACTCCCCTGCTCTTTCCCCACTGCCCTGCTCTTTCCCCACGCCCCTGCTCTTTCTCCACTCCCCTGCTATTTCTCCACTGCCCTGCTCTTTCCCCACTGCCCTGCTCTTTCTCCACTGCCCTGCTCTTTCCCCACTGCCCTGCTCTTTCTCCACTCCCCTGCTCTTTCTCCACTGCCCTGCTCTTTCCCCACTGCCCTGCTCTTTCCCCACTGCCCTGCTCTTTCCCCACTCCCCTGCTCTTTCTCCACTCCCCTGCTCTTTCCCCACTCCCCTGCTCTTTCTCCACTCCCCTGCTCTTTCCCCACTCCCCTGCTCTTTCTCCACTGCCCTGCTCTTTCCCCACTGCCCTGCTCTTTCCCCACTGCCCTGCTCTTTCCCCACTCCCCTGCTCTTTCCCCACTCCCCTGCTCTTTCTCCACTCCCCTGCTCTTTCTCCACTCCCCTGCTCTTTCCCCACAGCCGTGCTCTTTCTCCACTGCCCTGCTCTTTCTCCACTGCCCTGCTCTTTCTCCACTGCCCTGCTCTTTCTCCACTGCCCTGCTCTTTCTCCACTGCCCTGCTCTTTCCCCACTGCCCTGCTCTTTCTCCACTGCCCTGCTCTTTCTCCACTGACCCGCTCTTTCTCCACTGCCCTGCTCTTTCTCCACTGCCCTGCTCTTTCTCCACTGCCCCGCTCTTTCTCCACTGCCCTGCTCTTTCTCCACTGACCCGCTCTTTCTCCACTCCCCTGCTCTTTCCCCACTCCCCTGCTCTTTCCCCACTCCCCTGCTCTTTCCCCACAGCCGTGCTCTTTCTCCACTGCCCTGCTCTTTCCCCACTGCCCTGCTCTTTCTCCACTGCCCTGCTCTTTCTCCACTCCCCTGCTCTTTCTCCACTGCCCTGCTCTTTCTCCACTGCCCTGCTCTTTCCCCACTGCCCTGCTCTTTCTCCACTGCCCTGCTCTTTCTCCACTGACCCGCTCTTTCTCCATTGCCCTGCTCTTTCTCCACTGCCCTGCTCTTTCTCCACTGCCCTGCTCTTTCCCCACTCCCCTGCTCTTTCTCCACTGCCCTGCTCTTTCCCCACTGCCCTGCTCTTTCTCCACTGCCCTGCTCTTTCCCCACTGCCCTGCTCTTTCTCCACTGCCCTGCTCTTTCTCCACTCCCCTGCTCTTTCTCCACTCCCCTGCTCTTTCTCCACTCCCCTGCTCTTTCTCCACTCCCCTGCTCTTTCTCCACTGCCCTGCTCTTTCCCCACTGCCCTGCTCTTTCTCCACTGCCCTGCTCTTTCCCCACTCCCCTGCTCTTTCTCCACTGCCCTGCTCTTTCCCCACTGCCCTGCTCTTTCTCCACTGCCCTGCTCTTTCCCCACTCCCCTGCTCTTTCTCCACTGCCCTGCTCTTTCTCCACTCCCCTGCTCTTTCTCCACTCCCCTGCTCTTTCTCCACTCCCCTGCTCTTTCCCCACTGCCCTGCTCTTTCTCCACTGCCCTGCTCTTTCTCCACTGCCCTGCTCTTTCTCCACTGCCCTGCTCTTTCCCCACTGCCCCGCTCTTTCTCCACTGCCGTGCTCTTTCTCCACTGCCCTGCTCTTTCCCCACTCCCCTGCTCTTTCCCCACTCCCCTGCTCTTTCCCCACTCCCCTGCTCTTTCCCCACTCCCCTGCTCTTTCCCCACTCCCCTGCTCTTTCTCCACTCCCCTGCTCTTTCCCCACTCCCCTGCTCTTTCCCCACTCCCCTGCTCTTTCTCCACTGCCCTGCTCTTTCCCCACTCCCCTGCTCTTTCCCCACTCCCCTGCTCTTTCCCCACTCCCCTGCTCTTTCTCCACTGCCCTGCTCTTTCTCCACTCCCCTGCTCTTTCCCCACTCCCCTGCTCTTTCCCCACTGCCCCGCTCTTTCTCCACTGCCGTGCTCTTTCTCCACTGCCCTGCTCTTTCCCCACTCCCCTGCTCTTTCCCCACTCCCCTGCTCTTTCTCCACTGCCCTGCTCTTTCTCCACTCCCCCGCTCTTTCCCCACAGCCGTGCTCTTTCTCCACTGCCGTGCTCTTTCTCCACTGCCCTGCTCTTTCTCCACTGCCCTGCTCTTTCTCCACTGCCCTGCTCTTTCCCCACTGCCCCGCTCTTTCTCCACTGACCCGCTCTTTCTCCACTGACCTGCTCTTTCCCCACTGCCCTGCTCTTTCTCCACTCCCCTGCTCTTTCTCCACTGCCCTGCTCTTTCTCCACTGCCCTGCTCTTTCCCCACTGCCCTGCTCTTTCTCCACTCCCCTGCTCTTTCCCCACTGCCCTGCTCTTTCCCCACTGCCCTGCTCTTTCCCCACTCCCCTGCTCTTTCCCCACTGCCCTGCTCTTTCTCCACTGCCCTGCTCTTTCCCCACTCCCCTGCTCTTTCTCCACTGCCCTGCTCTTTCCCCACTGCCCTGCTCTTTCTCCACTCCCCTGCTCTTTCCCCACTCCCCTGCTCTTTCCCCACTGCCCTGCTCTTTCTCCACTCCCCTGCTCTTTCCCCACTCCCCTGCTCTTTCTCCACTGCCCTGCTCTTTCCCCACGCCCTGCTCTTTCCCCACTCCCCTGCTCTTTCCCCACTGCCCCGCTCTTTCCCCACTGCCCTGCTCTTTCTCCACTCCCCTGCTCTTTCCCCACTCCCCTGCTCTTTCTCCACTGCCCTGCTCTTTCCCCACTCCCCTGCTCTTTCCCCACTGCCCTGCTCTTTCTCCACTCCCCTGCTCTTTCCCCACTCCCCTGCTCTTTCTCCACTCCCCTGCTCTTTCCCCACTGCCCTGCTCTTTCTCCACTCCCCTGCTCTTTACCCACTCCCCTGCTCTTTCTCCACTGCCCTGCTCTTTCCCCACTGCCCTGCTCTTTCTCCACTCCCCTGCTCTTTCCCCACTCCCCTGCTCTTTCCCCACTGCCCTGCTCTTTCTCCACTCCCCTGCTCTTTCCCCACTCCCCTGCTCTTTCTCCACTGCCCTGCTCTTTCCCCACTCCCCTGCTCTTTCCCCACTGCCCTGCTCTTTCTCCACTCCCCTGCTCTTTCCCCGCTCCCCTGCTCTTTCTCCACTCCCCTGCTCTTTCCCCACTGCCCTGCCTTTTCTCCACTCCCCTGCTCTTTCCCCACTCCCCTGCTCTTTCTCCACTCCCCTGCTCTTTCCCCACTCCCCTGCTCTTTCTCCACTCCCCTGCTCTTTCCCCACTCCCCTGCTCTTTCCCCACTGCCCTGCTCTTTCTCCACTCCCCTGCTCTTTCCCCACTCCCCTGCTCTTTCTCCACTCCCCTGCTCTTTCCCCACTGCCCTGCTCTTTCTCCACTCCCCTGCTCTTTCCCCACTCCCCTGCTCTTTCTCCACTGCCCTGCTCTTTCCCCACTGCCCTGCTCTTTCTCCACTCCCCTGCTCTTTCCCCACTGCCCTGCTCTTTCTCCACTCCCCTGCTCTTTCTCCACTCCCCTGCTCTTTCCCCACTCCCCTGCTCTTTCTCCACTGCCCCGCTCTTTCTCCACTGCCCTGCTCTTTCTCCACTCCCCTGCTCTTTCCCCACTGCCCTGCTCTTTCTCCACTGCCGTGCTCTTTCTCCACTGCCCTGCTCTTTCTCCACTGCCCTGCTCTTTCTCCACTGCCCTGCTCTTTCCCCACTGCCCTGCTCTTTCCCCACTGCCCTGCTCTTTCTCCACTCCCCTGCTCTTTCCCCACTGCCCTGCTCTTTCTCCACTCCCCTGCTCTTTCTCCACTCCCCTGCTCTTTCTCCACTCCCCTGCTCTTTCCCCACTCCCCTGCTCTTTCTCCACTGCCCTGCTCTTTCCCCACTGCCCTGCTCTTTCTCCACTCCCCTGCTCTTTCCCCACTGCCCTGCTCTTTCTCCACTGACCTGCTCTTTCTCCACTGCCCTGCTCTTTCTCCACTGCCCTGCTCTTTCTCCACTGACACGCTCTTTCTCCACTCCCCTGCTCTTTCTCCACTCCCCTGCTCTTTCCCCACTGCCCTGCTCTTTCTCCACTGCCCTGCTCTTTCCCCACTGCCCTGCTCTTTCTCCACTGCCCTGCTCTTTCCCCACTGCCCTGCTCTTTCTCCACTGCCCTGCTCTTTCCCCACTCCCCTGCTCTTTCTCCACTGCCCTGCTCTTTCCCCACTGCCCTGCTCTTTCCCCACTCCCCTGCTCTTTCTCCACTCCCCTGCTCTTTCTCCATTGCCCTGCTCTTTCCCCACTGCCCTGCTCTTTCTCCACTGCCCTGCTCTTTCTCCACTGACACGCTCTTTCTCCACTGCCCTGCTCTTTCCCCACTGCCCTGCTCTTTCCCCACTGCCCTGCTCTTTCCCCACTCCCCTGCTCTTTCTCCACTGCCCTGCTCTTTCCCCACTGCCCTGCTCTTTCCCCACTCCCCTGCTCTTTCCCCACTCCCCTGCTCTTTCTCCACTCCCCTGCTCTTTCCCCACTCCCCTGCTCTTTCTCCACTCCCCTGCTCTTTCTCCATTGCCCTGCTCTTTCCCCACTGCCCTGCTCTTTCTCCACTGCCCTGCTCTTTCTCCACTGACACGCTGTTTCTCCACTGCCCTGCTCTTTCCCCACTGCCCTGCTCTTTCCCCACTGCCCTGCTCTTTCCCCACTGCCCTGCTCTTTCTCCACTCCCCTGCTCTTTCTCCACTGCCGTGCTCTTTCCCCACTGCCCTGCTCTTTCTCCACTCCCCTGCTCTTTCTCCACTCCCCTGCTCTTTCCCCACTGCCCTGCTCTTTCTCCACTGCCCTGCTCTTTCTCCACTCCCCTGCTCTTTCCCCACTCCCCTGCTCTTTCCCCACTCCCCTGCTCTTTCTCCACTGCCCCGCTCTTTCCCCACTGCCCTGCTCTTTCTCCACTCCCCTGCTCTTTCCCCACTCCCCTGCTCTTTCTCCACTGCCCTGCTCTTTCCCCACTGCCCCGCTCTTTCTCCACTGCCCCGCTCTTTCTCCACTGCCCCGCTCTTTCTCCACTGCCCTGCTCTTTCTCCACTGCCCTGCTCTTTCTCCACTGCCCCGCTCTTTCTCCACTCCCCTGCTCTTTCTCCACTGCCCTGCTCTTTCTCCACTGCCCTGCTCTTTCTCCACTCCCCTGCTCTTTCCCCACTCCCCTGCTCTTTCTCCACTGCCCTGCTCTTTCCCCACTGCCCTGCTCTTTCTCCACTCCCCTGCTCTTTCTCCACTGACCTGCTCTTTCTCCACTGCCGTGCTCTTTCTCCACTGCCCTGCTCTTTCCCCACGCCCCTGCTCTTTCTCCACTCCCCTGCTCTTTCCCCACTGCCCTGCTCTTTCCCCACTCCCCTGCTCTTTCCCCACTGCCCTGCTCTTTCCCCACTGCCCTGCTCTTTCTCCACTCCCCTGCTCTTTCTCCACTCCCCTGCTCTTTCTCCACTCCCCTGCTCTTTCCCCACTGCCCTGCTCTTTCCCCACTGCCCTGCTCTTTCCCCACTGCCCTGCTCTTTCCCCACTCCCCTGCTCTTTCTCCACTCCCCTGCTCTTTCTCCACTCCCCTGCTCTTTCCCCACTGCCCTGCTCTTTCCCCACGCCCCTGCTCTTTCTCCACTCCCCTGCTATTTCTCCACTGCCCTGCTCTTTCCCCACTGCCCTGCTCTTTCTCCACTGCCCTGCTCTTTCCCCACTGCCCTGCTCTTTCTCCACTCCCCTGCTCTTTCTCCACTGCCCTGCTCTTTCCCCACTGCCCTGCTCTTTCCCCACTGCCCTGCTCTTTCCCCACTCCCCTGCTCTTTCTCCACTCCCCTGCTCTTTCCCCACTCCCCTGCTCTTTCTCCACTCCCCTGCTCTTTCCCCACTCCCCTGCTCTTTCCCCACTGCCCTGCTCTTTCCCCACTGCCCTGCTCTTTCCCCACTCCCCTGCTCTTTCCCCACTCCCCTGCTCTTTCTCCACTCCCCTGCTCTTTCTCCACTCCCCTGCTCTTTCCCCACAGCCGTGCTCTTTCTCCACTGCCCTGCTCTTTCTCCACTGCCCTGCTCTTTCTCCACTGCCCTGCTCTTTCTCCACTGCCCTGCTCTTTCTCCACTGCCCTGCTCTTTCCCCACTGCCCTGCTCTTTCTCCACTGCCCTGCTCTTTCTCCACTGACCCGCTCTTTCTCCACTGCCCTGCTCTTTCTCCACTGCCCTGCTCTTTCTCCACTGCCCTGCTCTTTCTCCACTGACCCGCTCTTTCTCCACTCCCCTGCTCTTTCCCCACTCCCCTGCTCTTTCCCCACTCCCCTGCTCTTTCCCCACAGCCGTGCTCTTTCTCCACTGCCCTGCTCTTTCTCCACTGCCCTGCTCTTTCCCCACTGCCCTGCTCTTTCTCCACTGCCCTGCTCTTTCTCCACTCCCCTGCTCTTTCTCCACTGCCCTGCTCTTTCTCCACTGCCCTGCTCTTTCCCCACTGCCCTGCTCTTTCTCCACTGCCCTGCTCTTTCTCCACTGACCCGCTCTTTCTCCATTGCCCTGCTCTTTCTCCACTGCCCTGCTCTTTCTCCACTGCCCTGCTCTTTCCCCACTCCCCTGCTCTTTCTCCACTGCCCTGCTCTTTCCCCACTGCCCTGCTCTTTCTCCACTGCCCTGCTCTTTCCCCACTCCCCTGCTCTTTCTCCACTGCCCTGCTCTTTCTCCACTCCCCTGCTCTTTCTCCACTCCCCTGCTCTTTCTCCACTCCCCTGCTCTTTCTCCACTCCCCTGCTCTTTCTCCACTGCCCTGCTCTTTCCCCACTGCCCTGCTCTTTCTCCACTGCCCTGCTCTTTCCCCACTCCCCTGCTCTTTCTCCACTGCCCTGCTCTTTACCCACTGCCCTGCTCTTTCTCCACTGCCCTGCTCTTTCCCCACTCCCCTGCTCTTTCTCCACTGCCCTGCTCTTTCTCCACTCCCCTGCTCTTTCTCCACTCCCCTGCTCTTTCCCCACTGCCCTGCTCTTTCTCCACTGCCCTGCTCTTTCTCCACTGCCCTGCTCTTTCTCCACTGCCCTGCTCTTTCCCCACTGCCCCGCTCTTTCTCCACTGCCGTGCTCTTTCTCCACTGCCCTGCTCTTTCCCCACTCCCCTGCTCTTTCCCCACTCCCCTGCTCTTTCCCCACTCCCCTGCTCTTTCCCCACTCCCCTGCTCTTTCTCCACTCCCCTGCTCTTTCCCCACTCCCCTGCTCTTTCCCCACTCCCCTGCTCTTTCTCCACTGCCCTGCTCTTTCCCCACTCCCCTGCTCTTTCCCCACTCCCCTGCTCTTTCCCCACTCCCCTGCTCTTTCTCCACTGCCCTGCTCTTTCTCCACTCCCCTGCTCTTTCCCCACTCCCCTGCTCTTTCCCCACTGCCCCGCTCTTTCTCCACTGCCGTGCTCTTTCTCCACTGCCCTGCTCTTTCCCCACTCCCCTGCTCTTTCCCCACTCCCCTGCTCTTTCTCCACTGCCCTGCTCTTTCTCCACTCCCCCGCTCTTTCCCCACAGCCGTGCTCTTTCTCCACTGCCGTGCTCTTTCTCCACTGCCCTGCTCTTTCTCCACTGCCCTGCTCTTTCTCCACTGCCCTGCTCTTTCCCCACTGCCCCGCTCTTTCTCCACTGACCCGCTCTTTCTCCACTGACCTGCTCTTTCTCCACTGCCCTGCTCTTTCCCCACTGCCCTGCTCTTTCTCCACTCCCCTGCTCTTTCTCCACTGCCCTGCTCTTTCTCCACTGCCCTGCTCTTTCCCCACTGCCCTGCTCTTTCCCCACTGCCCTGCTCTTTCCCCACTGCCCTGCTCTTTCCCCACTCCCCTGCTCTTTCCCCACTCCCCTGCTCTTTCCCCACTGCCCTGCTCTTTCTCCACTGCCCTGCTCTTTCCCCACTCCCCTGCTCTTTCTCCACTGCCCTGCTCTTTCCCCACTGCCCTGCTCTTTCTCCACTCCCCTGCTCTTTCCCCACTCCCCTGCTCTTTCCCCACTGCCCTGCTCTTTCTCCACTCCCCTGCTCTTTCCCCACTCCCCTGCTCTTTCTCCACTGCCCTGCTCTTTCCCCACGCCCTGCTCTTTCCCCACTCCCCTGCTCTTTCCCCACTGCCCCGCTCTTTCCCCACTGCCCTGCTCTTTCTCCACTCCCCTGCTCTTTCCCCACTCCCCTGCTCTTTCTCCACTGCCCTGCTCTTTCCCCACTCCCCTGCTCTTTCCCCACTGCCCTGCTCTTTCTCCACTCCCCTGCTCTTTCCCCACTCCCCTGCTCTTTCTCCACTCCCCTGCTCTTTCTCCACTCCCCTGCTCTTTCCCCACTGCCCTGCTCTTTCTCCACTCCCCTGCTCTTTACCCACTCCCCTGCTCTTTCTCCACTGCCCTGCTCTTTCCCCACTGCCCTGCTCTTTCTCCACTCCCCTGCTCTTTCCCCACTCCCCTGCTCTTTCCCCACTGCCCTGCTCTTTCTCCACTCCCCTGCTCTTTCCCCAATCCCCTGCTCTTTCTCCACTGCCCTGCTCTTTCCCCACTCCCCTGCTCTTTCCCCACTGCCCTGCTCTTTCTCCACTCCCCTGCTCTTTCCCCGCTCCCCTGCTCTTTCTCCACTCCCCTGCTCTTTCCCCACTGCCCTGCTCTTTCTCCACTCCCCTGCTCTTTCCCCACTCCCCTGCTCTTTCTCCACTCCCCTGCTCTTTCCCCACTCCCCTGCTCTTTCTCCACTCCCCTGCTCTTTCCCCACTCCCCTGCTCTTTCCCCACTGCCCTGCTCTTTCTCCACTCCCCTGCTCTTTCCCCACTCCCCTGCTCTTTCTCCACTCCCCTGCTCTTTCCCCACTGCCCTGCTCTTTCTCCACTCCCCTGCTCTTTCCCCACTCCCCTGCTCTTTCTCCACTGCCCTGCTCTTTCCCCACTGCCCTGCTCTTTCTCCACTCCCCTGCTCTTTCCCCACTGCCCTGCTCTTTCTCCACTCCCCTGCTCTTTCTCCACTCCCCTGCTCTTTCCCCACTCCCCTGCTCTTTCTCCACTGCCCCGCTCTTTCTCCACTGCCCTGCTCTTTCTCCACTCCCCTGCTCTTTCCCCACTGCCCTGCTCTTTCTCCACTGCCGTGCTCTTTCTCCACTGCCCTGCTCTTTCTCCACTGCCCTGCTCTTTCTCCACTGCCCTGCTCTTTCCCCACTGCCCTGCTCTTTCCCCACTGCCCTGCTCTTTCTCCACTCCCCTGCTCTTTCCCCACTGCCCTGCTCTTTCTCCACTCCCCTGCTCTTTCTCCACTCCCCTGCTCTTTCTCCACTCCCCCGCTCTTTCCCCACTCCCCTGCTCTTTCTCCACTGCCCTGCTCTTTCCCCACTGCCCTGCTCTTTCTCCACTCCCCTGCTCTTTCCCCACTGCCCTGCTCTTTCTCCACTGACCTGCTCTTTCTCCACTGCCCTGCTCTTTCTCCACTGCCCTGCTCTTTCTCCACTGACACGCTCTTTCTCCACTCCCCTGCTCTTTCTCCACTCCCCTGCTCTTTCCCCACTGCCCTGCTCTTTCTCCACTGCCCTGCTCTTTCCCCACTGCCCTGCTCTTTCTCCACTGCCCTGCTCTTTCCCCACTGCCCTGCTCTTTCTCCACTGCCCTGCTCTTTCCCCACTCCCCTGCTCTTTCTCCACTGCCCTGCTCTTTCCCCACTGCCCTGCTCTTTCCCCACTCCCCTGCTCTTTCTCCACTCCCCTGCTCTTTCTCCACTCCCCTGCTCTTTCTCCATTGCCCTGCTCTTTCCCCACTGCCCTGCTCTTTCTCCACTGCCCTGCTCTTTCTCCACTGACACGCTCTTTCTCCACTGCCCTGCTCTTTCCCCACTGCCCTGCTCTTTCCCCACTGCCCTGCTCTTTCCCCACTCCCCTGCTCTTTCTCCACTGCCCTGCTCTTTCCCCACTGCCCTGCTCTTTCCCCACTCCCCTGCTCTTTCCCCACTCCCCTGCTCTTTCTCCACTCCCCTGCTCTTTCCCCACTCCCCTGCTCTTTCTCCACTCCCCTGCTCTTTCTCCATTGCCCTGCTCTTTCCCCACTGCCCTGCTCTTTCTCCACTGCCCTGCTCTTTCTCCACTGACACGCTCTTTCTCCACTGCCCTGCTCTTTCCCCACTGCCCTGCTCTTTCCCCACTGCCCTGCTCTTTCCCCACTGCCCTGCTCTTTCTCCACTCCCCTGCTCTTTCTCCACTGCCGTGCTCTTTCCCCACTGCCCTGCTCTTTCTCCACTCCCCTGCTCTTTCTCCACTCCCCTGCTCTTTCCCCACTGCCCTGCTCTTTCTCCACTGCCCTGCTCTTTCTCCACTCCCCTGCTCTTTCCCCACTCCCCTGCTCTTTCCCCACTCCCCTGCTCTTTCTCCACTGCCCCGCTCTTTCCCCACTGCCCTGCTCTTTCTCCACTCCCCTGCTCTTTCCCCACTCCCCTGCTCTTTCTCCACTGCCCTGCTCTTTCCCCACTGCCCCGCTCTTTCTCCACTGCCCCGCTCTTTCTCCACTGCCCCGCTCTTTCTCCACTGCCCTGCTCTTTCTCCACTGCCCTGCTCTTTCTCCACTGCCCCGCTCTTTCTCCACTCCCCTGCTCTTTCTCCACTGCCCTGCTCTTTCTCCACTGCCCTGCTCTTTCTCCACTCCCCTGCTCTTTCCCCACTCCCCTGCTCTTTCTCCACTGCCCTGCTCTTTCCCCACTGCCCTGCTCTTTCTCCACTCCCCTGCTCTTTCTCCACTGACCTGCTCTTTCTCCACTGCCGTGCTCTTTCTCCACTGCCCTGCTCTTTCCCCACGCCCCTGCTCTTTCTCCACTCCCCTGCTCTTTCCCCACTGCCCTGCTCTTTCCCCACTCCCCTGCTCTTTCCCCACTGCCCTGCTCTTTCCCCACTGCCCTGCTCTTTCTCCACTCCCCTGCTCTTTCCCCACTCCCCTGCTCTTTCTCCACTGCCCTGCTCTTTCCCCACTGCCCTGCTCTTTCTCCACTCCCCTGCTCTTTCCCCACTGCCCTGCTCTTTCTCCACTGCCCTGCTCTTTCTCCACTGCCCTGCTCTTTCCCCACTCCCCTGCTCTTTCCCCACTGCCCCGCTCTTTCTCCACTGCCCTGCTCTTTCCCCACGCCCCTGCTCTTTCTCCACTCCCCTGCTCTTTCCCCACTGCCCTGCTCTTTCTCCACTGCCGTGCTCTTTCTCCACTTCCGTGCTCTTTCCCCACTCCCCTGCTCTTTCTCCACTGACCCGCTCTTTCTCCACTGCCCTGCTCTTTCTCCACTGCCCTGCTCTTTCTCCACTGCCCTGCTCTTTCCCCACTGCCCTGCTCTTTCCCCACTCCCCTGCTCTTTCTCCACTGCCCTGCTCTTTCTCCACTCCCCTGCTCTTTCCCCACTGCCCTGCTCTTTCTCCACTGACCTGCTCTTTCTCCACTGCCCTGCTCTTTCTCCACTGCCCTGCTCTTTCTCCACTGCCCTACTCTTTCCCCACTGCCCTGCTCTTTCTCCACTGCCCTGCTCTTTCTCCACTCCCCTGCTCTTTCCCCACTGCCCTGCTCTTTCTCCACTGACCTGCTCTTTCCCCACTGCCCTGCTCTTTCTCCATTGCCCTGCTCTTTCCCCACTGCCCTGCTCTTTCTCCACTGCCCTGCTCTTTCTCCACTGCCCCGCTCTTTCTCCACTGCCCTGCTCTTTCCCCACTCCCCTGCTCTTTCTCCACTGCCCCGCTCTTTCTCCACTGCCCTGCTCTTTCTCCACTGCCCCGCTCTTTCTCCACTGCCCTGCTCTTTCTCCACTCCCCTGCTCTTTCCCCACTGCCCTGCTCTTTCCCCACTGCCCTGCTCTTTCCCCACTGCCCTGCTCTTTCTCCACTGCCCTGCTCTTTCCCCACTCCCCTGCTCTTTCTCCACTGCCCCGCTCTTTCTCCACTGCCGTGCTCTTTCTCCACTGACCCGCTCTTTCTCCACTGCCCTGCTCTTTCCCCACTCCCCTGCTCTTTCTCCACTGCCCCGCTCTTTCCCCACTCCCCTGCTCTTTCTCCACTGCCCCGCTCTTTCTCCACTCCCCTGCTCTTTCTCCACTGCCCCGCTCTTTCCCCACTCCCCTGCTCTTTCTCCACTGCCCCGCTCTTTCCCCACTCCCCTGCTCTTTCCCCACTCCCCTGCTCTTTCCCCACAGCCGTGCTCTTTCTCCACTCCCCTGCTCTTTCCCCACTCCCCTGCTCTTTCCCCACTCCCCTGCTCTTTCCCCACTCCCCTGCTCTTTCTCCACTGCCCTGCTCTTTCTCCACTGCCCTGCTCTTTCTCCACTGCCCTGCTCTTTCTCCACTGCCCTGCTCTTTCCCCACGCCCCTGCTCTTTCCCCACTGCCCTGCTCTTTCTCCACTGACCCGCTCTTTCTCCACTCCCCTGCTCTTTCTCCACTGCCCTGCTCTTTCTCCACTGCCCCGCTCTTTCTCCACTGCCGTGCTCTTTCTCCACTGCCCTGCTCTTTCTCCACTGCCCCGCTCTTTCTCCACTGCCCCGCTCTTTCTCCACTGCCGTGCTCTTTCCCCACTGCCCTGCTCTTTCTCCACTGCCGTGCTCTTTCTCCACTGCCGTGCTCTTTCCCCACTGCCCTGCTCTTTCTCCACTCCCCTGCTCTTTCTCCACTGCCCTGCTCTTTCTCCACTGCCCTGCTCTTTCTCCACTCCCCTGCTCTTTCCCCACTCCCCTGCTCTTTCCCCACTCCCCTGCTCTTTCTCCACTGCCCTGCTCTTTCTCCACTGCCCTGCTCTTTCCCCACGCCCCTGCTCTTTCCCACTGCCCTGCTCTTTCTCCACTGACCCGCTCTTTCTCCACTCCCCTGCTCTTTCTCCACTGCCCTGCTCTTTCTCCACTGCCCCGCTCTTTCTCCACTGCCGTGCTCTTTCTCCACTGCCGTGCTCTTTCCCCACTGCCCTGCTCTTTCTCCACTGCCGTGCTCTTTCTCCACTGCCGTGCTCTTTCCCCACTGCCCTGCTCTTTCTCCACTGCCCTGCTCTTTCTCCACTGCCCTGCTCTTTCTCCACTGCCCTGCTCTTTCTCAACTGCCCTGCTCTTTCCCCACTCCCCTGCTCTTTCCCCACTCCCCTGCTCTTTCCCCACTGCCCTGCTCTTTCTCAACTGCCCTGCTCTTTATCCACTGCCCTGCTCTTTCTCCACTGCCCTGCTCTTTCTCCACTGCCCTGCTCTTTCTCCACTGCCCTGCTCTTTCTCCACTACCCTGCTCTTTCTCCACTGCCCTGCTCTTTCCCCACTGCCCCGCTCTTTCTCCACTGCCCTGCTCTTTCTCCACTGCCGTGCTCTTTCTCCACTACCTTGCTCTTTCCCTACTGCCCTGCTCTTTCCCCACTGCCCTGCTCTTTCTCCACTGCCCTGCTCTTTCCCCACTGCCCTGCTCTTTCCCCACTGCCCCGCTCTTTCCCCACTGCCCTGCTCTTTCCCCACTGCCCTGCTCTTTCCCCACTGCCCTGCTCTTTCCCCACTGCCCCGCTCATTCTCCACTGTCCTGCTCTTTCCCCACTGCCCTGCTCTTTCTCCACTGCCCTGCTCTTTCTCCACTGCCCTGCTCTTTCTCCACTGCCCTGCTCTTTCCCCACTGCCCCGCTCTTTCTCCACTGCCCTGCTCTTTCTCCACTGCCGTGCTCTTTCTCCACTACCTTGCTCTTTCCCCACTGCCCTGCTCTTTCCCCACTGCCCTGCTCTTTCTCCACTGCCCTGCTCTTTCCCCACTGCCCTGCTCTTTCCCCACTGCCCCGCTCTTTCTCCACTGCCCTGCTCTTTCTCCACTGCCCTGCTCTTTCCCCACTGCCCTGCTCTTTCTCCACTGTCCTGCTCTTTCTCCACTGCCCTGCTCTTTCCCCACTGCCATGCTCTTTCTCCACTGCCCCGCTCTTTCTCCACTCCCCTGCTCTTTCTCCACTGCCCTGCTCTTTCCCCACTGCCCCGCTCTTTCTCCACTCCCCTGCTCTTTCTCCACTGCCCTGCTCTTTCTCCACTGCCCTGCTCTTTACCCACTGCCCTGCTCTTTCTCCACTGCCCTGCTCTTTCTCCACTCCCCTGCTCTTTCCCCACTGCCCTGCTCTTTCCCCACTGCCCTGCTCTTTCCCCACTGCCCTGCTCTTTCTCCACTGCCCTGCTCTTTCTCCACTGCCCTGCTCTTTCTCCACTGCCCTGCACTTTCTCCACTCCCCTGCTCTTTCTCCACTGCCCTGCTCTTTCTCCACTGCCCTGCTCTTTCCCCACTGCCCCGCTCTTTCTCCACTCCCCTGCTCTTTCCCCACTGCCCCGCTCTTTCCCCCACTGCCCAGCGAGTGTCTCCCTTTCGAGCGTTTGCCCAATGCCTGGTTGAGACTGGGAATCTGTCTCGCCTTTTAGACTGCATATTACACATCACACCTTTGTTCAAAACATTCCTCCTCCACTGATTTTTTTTTGCCAATTTTCTCAAACTCACCCTGCCAGTAAAAACAGTTAACAATAATAATCTTCAGTGTCACAAGTAGGCTTACATTAACACTGCAATGAAATCACTGTGAAAAGCCCCTAGTCGCCACACTCCGACGCCTGTTCGGCTACACGGAGGGAGAATTCAGAATGCCTCCCTATCCATTCTTATCAATGCTCCGTACATCACGTTAATCATATTTCCCAGCTACAGTCTGCCTTATGAGAACTCTCTGTCCATTCTCTGCCTTCTCAGGGGCGGGTTTAGCACAGGGCTAAATCGCTGGCTTTGAAAGCAGACCAAGGCAGGCCAGCAGCACGGTTCAATTCCCATACCAGCCTCCCCGAACAGGCGCCGGAATGTGGCGACTAGGGGCTTTTCACAGTAACTTCATTTGAAGCCTACTTGTGACAATAAGCGATTTTAATTTCATTTCATTACAAGCTGACTGCGAGGGGGCTCACATGGCCACAGTGTCCCTTTAAAACGTACAATCTGACTTCCGGTGGTGGCCATGGAGGAGTCGGTCGCACATTTGATAGCTCCCGCCTGTGATGGACTTTTGGACCTTTTTCCCCTGTTTTTGTCCGGATTTTATGGGATAAATCGGTGACGAGACGGTGAGGAGAAATCCCCCTCCGGTGTATGGAGAATTGGACCAGAAGTGGCCGTGTGAGAAGACAAAGTCCTATAAGGAAGACACGAGCAGAGCTGGCAACGCGTGGAAGCATGGCGGAGCAGCAGGGCCGCGGGGAGACGGCACAGTGGTCAACGGAGCAGCTGGTGAAATGTTTCGAAGATTGCTTCGCCAAGCTGAAGAAGGACACGCTGGACCCGATTAAGGCTTCGATTGATCAAGTTGTGCAGAATCAAGAGACCCACGGGTGAGCGATCCAGGAGGTGGAGAAAAAGGTTTCCGAGGAGTGCATAACCGTGCTGGAGACCAAGTGGGAGATGATGAACGACCGCCCGAAAAGAATGCAGGAGAAGCTGGAGGACCTGGAGAACAGGTCCAGGAGGCAGAATCTCAGAATTGTCGGCCTCCCTGAAGGCAGTGAGGGATCGGATGCGAGGGCTTATGTGACGGACATGTTGGAGAGGTTGATGGGGGCTGAGGCGTTCCCTTGGCCCCTGGAAGTGGATAGAGCGCACCGAGCCCTCGCGAAGAAGCCCCGAGCGAACGAGCCGCCGAGGGCCATGGTGGTACGCTTTCACCGATTCCTGGACAAGGAACACGTTCTGCGGTGGGCCAAGAAGGAACGGAGCAGCAAGTGGGAGAATTGTGAGCTGCGCATTTATCAGGACCTGGGCGCGGATTTGGCCAAGTTCAATCGGACGAAAACGGCCCTCTTTAAAAAGGGGGTGAGGTTTGGAATGCTGTACCCAGCCCGTCTGTGGATCACGCATGAGGAACGGGACTTCCACTTCGAAACACCAGACGAAGTATGGACTTTTATTAAAGAAAAGAGGCTGGAGACGAATTAAAAGACACTGAAGCCTTGGAGAAGTACTGTGGCGGTGATTTGTTGTGCTGGGTTGTATAAGTATAAGTAGTGCTGTGTGTAATAAGGGGCTGTTTGGATGGCTAAAGTTAACTTTGTCTTGCAGGGAGCTGGTTAGAGGGGGGATGGACTTTGGGGTTGGTTCTGTTTTTTGGGTGTTTTGTTTTTCTAAAGTGGCTGTTTCTTCACTGTTTTTTTTCTGATGTTTGTTTACTGGGGAATGTGATGCTCCTAATAGGTTTGTCCAAGTGGGGGGAGAGGGGAGAGAACAATGGGGAGACAGACTGCTTGGTGCCAGGGGCGGGCGCTATCATGTCAGCATGGGTCAGCTGACTCACGGAAGCGCAGTGGGGGGTGAGCAGGTGTTAAACTGGAGCTTGACTTGGGGGTTGGGTTTCTCGTGTTGTTGCTAGGGTGGGAGGAAGTGGGGAGCTGCTTTCCTGACAGGAGAGGAACTGTTACTAGGGGACAAATGGGAGGTCGGGAACGGTGAATGCCCGAGGAGGGGCTCGAGGAAGTGCAGAGGGTGCGAGCTAGAGGCTGGCCTAGTCGACGGGGGGGGGGGCTGGAAGCCCCCCGACCAGGCTGATTACATGGAACGTCAGGGTGCTGAATGGGCCGGTCAAGAGGGTCCGCGTGTTTGTGCATTTGAGGGGGTTGAAGATGGACGTGGCAATGCTACAAGAGATACACCTAAAGGTTACAGGCCAGACGAGATTGAGAAAGGGGTGGATTAGCCAAGTGTTCCACTCAGGGCTGGACTCAAAGACTAGGGGGTAGCGATCTTGATCAACAAACGAGTGGCATTCGAGGCAGGGAGAATCGTGTCAGACAAGGGGGGGTAGGTACATAATAAGAACATAAGAACTAGGAGCAGGAGTCGGCCACCTGGCCCCTCGAGCCTGCTCCGCCATTCAATGAGATCATGGCTGATCTTTTGTGGACTCAGCTCCACTTTCCGGCCCGAACACCATAACCCTTAATCCCTTTATTCTTCAAAAAACTATCTATCTTTATCTTAAAAACATTTAATGAAGGAGCCTCTACTGCTTCACTGGGCAGGGAATTCCATAGATTCACAACCCTTTGGGTGAAGAAGTTCCTCCTAAACTCAGTCCTAAATCTACTTCCCCTTATTTTGAGGCTATGCCCCCTAGTTCTGTTTTCACCCGCCAGTGGAAACAACCTGCCCGCATCTATCCTGTCTATTCCCTTCATAATCTTATATGTTTCTATAAGATCCCCCCTCATCCTTCTAAATTCCAACAAGTACAGTCCCAGTCTACTCAACATAATAATGGTGAGGGGGAAGCTAGAGGGGGTGCGGGTGGTACTCGTGAATATATATGCTCCGAATTGGGACGATGTGGAATTTATGAGGTGGGTTTTAGGTAAGATCCCAGACTTAGAGTCACGTAACTTAATCATAGGAGACTTTAACACAGCCATTGACCCGGAATTGGACCGGTCAAAATCCAGGACAGGGAGGAGGCCGACTGCGCAAAGGAATTGAAGGGTTTTATGGAACAAGATGGGGGGAGTAGACACATGGAGGTTTGCACGGCGAAGGGCGAAGGAGTTTTCCTTTTTCTCACATGTCCACAAGATATACTCTTGCATCGACTTTTTTGTTCTGAGCAGGGCGCTAATATCGGAGCTGGTGGACACTGAGTACTCGGCAATTGCAGTGTTGGATCATGCCCCGCACTGGGTGGATCTACGGGTTAGTGTGGAGAGAGGGCAACGTCCGCTGTGGAGACTGGATGTGGGGTTGCTAGCGGACGAAGCGATCTGTGGGTGGGTTAACAAGTCCATCCAGAACTACCTGGAAACAAATGATACGGGGGAGGTCTCCGCAGCGACGGATAGGGAAGCTCTGAAGGCAGTGGTCAGAGGGGAATTAATCTCGATACGGGCCCACAGAGAAAAGGTGGAACGGGCTGAGAGGGATAGGTTAGTGAAGGAGATACTCCAAGTGGACAGGAGATACCCGGAGGCCCCGGACGTGGGACTACTGAGGGAGCGGCGGAGGTTACAGGCGGAGTTTGGGCTGTTGATCACAGGGAAAGCGGTGGAACAGTTGAGGAAGGCAAGGGGGGAAAAGGCAAGTAGAATGTTAGCGCACCAGCTCAGGATAAGGGAGGCGGCCAATGAGATAGGGAGAGTAAAGAGTAGAGGTGGGAATACTGTCCTGGACCCAGTGGGGGTGAACGAGGTGTTTAAGGACTTCTATAGCAAATGATATGTCGGAACCCCGGCTGGGGTGGAGGGGATAAAGCAGTTTTTGGGTCAGTTGAGGTTTCCGAGGGTAGATGAGGATCTAGTGGAAGGGCTGGGAGCCCCAATCGAGGTTGAGGAAATAATCAAGGGGCTGGAGGGCATGCAGTCGGGCAAGGTCCCGGGGCCGGACGGCTAGCTGGTGGAATTCTACAAGAAGTTTTCAGAGATATTGAGCTCACTGCTGGTGAGGACATTTAATGAAGCAAGAGCGAAGGGAGTCCTCCCCCCAACAATGTCGCAGGCCTCAATTTCATTGATCCTGAAACTGGATAAGGATCCGGAGCAATGCGGGTCATACAGGCCAATTTCTTTACTGAATGTGGACGCCAAACGGCTGGCTAAGATACTGGCTACAAGGATAGAGGACTGCGTCCCGGGGGTGATAGGGAAAGACCAGACGGGATTTGTAAAGGGCAGGCAACTTAAGGCCAATGTTTGAAAGCTTTTGAATGCTATTATGATGCCCTCAGAATTGGGGGGAGGTGGAGGTGGTGGTAGCTTAGTTAGGGTGCTCTTTCCGAGGGACGGCGCAGACTTGATGGGCCGAATGGCCTCCTTCTGTACTGTAAATTCAACGAATTGATCATGGCCAATCCACCTAACCTGCACATCTTTGGACTGTGGGAGGAAACCGGAGCACCCGGAGGAAACCCACGCAGACACGGGGAGGATGTGCAGACTCCGCACAGGCAGTGACCCAAGCCGGGAATCGAACCTGGGACCCTGGCGCTCAGAGGCAGCAGTGCCAACTAACCGCTGTGCCACTGTGCTGCCCTGCATGCATGAGAGTTTGGTGACTGAGGGAGTGAGGTGAGGAGGGAGTAAGCTGTTCCTTTCATTTCATTTCCTACATTTCCTAAAAGAGCATGAAGGGAGCCGGGGGTTTACAGAGAGTGCAGCTGACTGGGAGCAGAGTCGGAGGGGGAAGTTTCAGTTGGTCCACAGGGCAGCTATATTCTGTAAGGTAAGAGGGGATGGAGGCTAGGGCAGTTGCATGCTCCTCCTGTAGGATGTGGGTGGTGAGGGGTACCACCGGTGTCCCCGCTGACTATACCTGCGAGAAGTGCACCCAACTCCAGCTCCTCAGAGACCGTGTTAGGGAACTGGAGCTGGAGCTCGATGAACTTCGGATCATCCGGGAGGCAGAGGGGGTAATAGAGAAGAGTTACAGGGAGGTAACCACACCCAAGGTACAGGACAAGAGTAGCTGGGTTACAGTCAGGGGAAAGAAAACCAGCGGGCAGACAGTGCATAGAACATAGAACATTACAGCGCAGTACAGGCCCTTCGGCCCTCGATGTTGCGCCGACCTGTGAAACCACTCTAAAGCCCATCTATACTATTCCCTTATCGTCCATATGTCTATCCAATGACCATTTGAATGCCCTTAGTGTTGGCGAGTCCACTACTGTTTGCGGCCGCACCAGAGTTTTGTACAGCTGCAACATGACCTCATGGTTCCGAAACTCAATCCCTCTACTAATAAAAGCTAACACACCGTACGCCTTCTTAACAACCCTCTCAACCTGGGTGGCAACTTTCAGGGATTTATGTACATGGACACCGAGATCTCTCTGCTCATCCACACTGCCAAGAATCTTACCATTAGCCCAGTACTCTGTCTTCCTGTTATTCCTTCCAAAACGACGGATCCCTCGTGGCCGTTCCCCTTCAAAACAAGTATACCGTTTTGGATGCTGTTGGGGGGGCTGACCTACTGGGGAAAGCCCTAGCGGCCAGGTCTCTGGCATTGAGCCTGGCTCTGTGGCTCAGAAAGGAAGGGGGGAGAATAGAAAAGCAATAGTGATAGGAGACTCAATGGTTAGGGGAATAGATAGGAGAGTCTGTGGTCGCGAGCGAGACTCCCGGAAGGTAAGTTGCCTCCCGGGTGCCAGGGCCAGGATGTCTCGGATCGAGTCTGCAGGATTCTTAAGGGGGAGGGGGAGGTTTGCTAGAACTCTTCGGGAGGGTTTAAACTAGTTTGGCAGGGGGATGGGAACCAGTGGTATGGATCAGAGGATTGGGTAGCCGTTGAACAGGCAGAAGTAGTATGCAGCAAGTCTGTGAGGAAGGATAGACAGTTGATAGGGCAAAGTTGCACTCAGTGGGATGGGTTAAAGTGTGTCTGTTTCAATGCAATGAGTGTCAGGAATAAGGGAGATGAACTTAGAGCAAGGATCAGTACTTGGAACTACGATGTTGTGGCCATTACGAAGGCATGGATTTCACAGGGGCAGGAATAGTTGTTAGATGTTCCGGGGTTTAGATGTTTTCAGAAGAATAGGGAGGGAGGTAAAAGAGGAGGGGGAGTGGCACTGTTAATTAGGGAGTGCACCACAGCTGCAGAAAAGGAGGTAGTCGAGGAGGGTTTGTCTACTGAGTCAGTGTGGGTGGAAATCAGAAACAAGAAAGGAGCAGTCACTTTATTGGGAGTTTTCTATAGACACCCCAATAGCAGGGAGATAGGAACAGATTGGGCGGCAGATCTTGGAAAAGTGCAGAAGTAACAGAGCTGTTGTCATGGGTGACTTCAACTTCCCTAAAAGATCAGCCATGATCTCATTGAATGGCGGAGCAGGCTCGAGGGACTAGATGGCCTACTCCTGCTCCTAGTTCTTATGTTCTTATTATATTCTTAATATTGACTGGAACCTCCTTGGTGCAAATGGTTTGGATGGAGCAGATTTTGTCAGGTATATACAGGAAGGAATCCTGACTCAGTAAGTAGATAGGCCTATTAGGGGGAAGGCCATATTGGATTTGGTGCTTGGCAACGAACCAGGCCAGGTGTCAGATGTCTCGGTGGGAGAGCATTCCGGTGACAGTGACCACAACTCCTTGACCTTTACCATAGTCATGGAGAGGGATAGGAACAGACAGTATGGGAAGACATTTAATTGGGGGAGGGGAAATTATACTGCTATCAGACAGGAGCTGAGGAGCATAAAGTGGGAACAGTTGTTCTTGGGGAAATGCACAACAGTAATGTGGGGGTTGTTTAAGGAGCACTTGCTGCTAATGCTGAATTGTTTTGTCCCACTGAGACGAGGAAGGAATGGTAAGGTGAAAGAGTCTTGGATGACACGAGAAGTGGAGCTTCTAGTCAAGAGGAAGAAGGAAGCTTACGTAAGGTTGAGGAAGCAAGGATCTGACTCGGCTCTAGAGGGTTACAAGGTAGCCAGGAAGGAAGACCAAAAATGGACTGAGGAGAGGTAGAAGGGGCCATGAAAAAGCCCTGGCGGGAAGGATTAGGGAAAACCCCAAGGCGTTCTACACTTATGTGAGAAATAAGAGCATGATCAGAGTGAGAGGAGGGCCAATCAGGGATAGTGGAGGCAACTTGTGCCTCAAGTCTGAAAAGATGGGGGAGGCCCTAAATGAATACTTTGCTTTAGTATTCACTAGAGAGAGGAACCTTGTTGCCCATGAGAACAGTGTGAACCAAGTTAATCAACTCAAACAGGTTGATAGTAAGAAGGAGGATGTGCTGGAAATTTTGAAAAGCATCAGGATAGATAAGTCCCCTGGGCCTGACAGGATATACCCAAGGTTACTACGGGAAGCGAGGGAGGAGATGCTGCACCGTTGGCGATGACCTTTGCGTCCTCACTCTCCACTAGAGTAGTACCGGATGATTGGAGGGAGGCGAATGTTGTTCCCCTATTCAAGAAAGGGAATAGGGAAATCCCTGAGAATTACAGACCCATCGGTCTTACGGCTGTGGTGAGTAAAATATTGGAAAGGATTCTGAGAGATAGGATTTATGATTATTTAGAAAAACATAGTTTGATTAAAGAAAGTCAGCATGGCTTTGTGAGGGGCAGGTCATGCCTCACAAGCCTCATTGAATTCTTTGAGGTTGTGACGAGACACATTGATGAAGGTCGGGCAGTGGATGTGGTGTATTTGGATTTCAGTAAGGCATTTGATAAGGTTCCCCATGGTGGGCTCATTCAGAAAGTTAGGGAAATTGGGATACAGGGAAATTTGGCTGTCTGGATACAGAATTGGCTGGCCGAAAGAAGACAGCGAGTGGTAGTGGATGGAAAGTATTCCGCCTAGAGGTCGGTGACCAGTGGTGTCCCGCAAGGATCTGTTCTGGGACCTCTGCTCTTTGTGGTTTTTATAAATGACTTGGATGAGGAAGTGGAGGGGTGGGTTAGTAAGTTTGCCGATGACACGAAGGTTGGTGGAGTTGTAGATAGTGTTGAGGGTTGTTGCAGGTTACAACAGGACATTGACAGGATGCAAAGCTGGGCTGAGAAGTGGCAGATGGAGTTCAACCTTGATAAATGTGAAGTGATTCATTTTGGAAGGTCGAATTTGAATGCTGAATACAGGGTTAAAGGCAGGATTCTTGGAAGTGTGACGGAACAGAGGGATCTTGGAGTCCATAGATCCCTCAAAGTTGCCACCCAGGTTGATAGGGTTGTTAAGAAGGCGTACGGTGTGTTAGCTTTCATTAACAGGGGGATTGAGTTTAAGAGCCGCAAGGTTTTGCTGCAGCTTTATAAAACTCTAGTTAGACCACACTTGGAATATTGTGTCCAGTTCTGGTCGCCTCATTATAGGAAGGATGGGGATGCTTTGGAGAGGGTTCAGAGGAGATTTACCAGGATACTGCCTGGACTGGAGGGCATGTCTTGTGAAGAAAGGTTGAAGGAGCTGGGGCTTTTCTCACTGGAGCGAAGAAGGCAGAGAGGTGACTTGATAGAGGTGTACTAGGTGATACGAGAGGCATGGATAGAGTGGATAGCCAGAGACTTTTTCCCAGGGTGGAAATGGCTGTCACGAGGGGACATAATTTTAAGGTGATTGGGGGAAGGTATAGGGGAGATGTCAGGGGTAGGTTCTTTACACAGAGAGTGGTGGGTGTGTGGAATGCACTGCCAGCAGAAGTGGTGGAGTCAGAGTCATTCGGGACATTTAAGCGACTCTTGGACAGGGACATGGACAGCAGTACATTGAAGGGGTGTAGGTTAGGTTGATCTTAGATTAGGATAAATGGTCGGCACAACATCGTGGGCTGAGGGGCCTGTACTGTGCTGGACTGTTCTATGTTCGATGCAGTATCCCAGCGGTGTAGAATTAACAAAAATAACTTTGGTTCCCCTTAGTTCCAACACTCCTCATTTGTGAAAGATTCCTTTCTGCTCTGGCCCTGAGCCGTTCACTTGTGTTAGTTCTGCCCTCGCAGTCCTCACATCAATCAAACTGGACTGAGGAGGGAAAGAAAGTGTGATGCAGACAGAGAGAGAGAGAGAGACAGCAGCTGCAGTCAGACAGACCACACTGAGCCTAGCACAAAGTCTGGCAGCATTACTCAGACCAGGTAAGAGATTAACACTTTCTCCACTTTGAACGGTTCAAAATGCTTTCTAGATTATTCATGGCGTTACATCATTGAATCATTGCCCCGGGGGGGGGGGGTTCTCTTTTTGTGAACTCTTCTCTTCTTTGTACCTCTCAGACTGAAGGGTGGGGATGGAATTGTGTTGGGGTTAAACAACCGAGTGCCTCTCTCCGAGGAGGGATGGTGTGATTTTTCATCAGCAAATGACCGGGACAGACAATTTCACCCATTAATCTCCATCCTAGTCGAAGCTAATTCGCGTAAACGCAGCCAGGACTTCCGTCAAACTCCGAATGAGTGAGAGTGCAGAGCCTTATTCTGGGGGTGGTGGGGAGAGAGAGAGAAAGGGAAACTCAGGAAGAGAGGGAGGAAGGGAGAGGGGAGCCAGAGGAAAGGCAGGGTGGCAGGGAGTGAGCTGGAGATCCCAGACAGAGAGAAACACGACCAGAGGAGCAGAGAGCCGATGTTTAGACCGGGAAAGAAAGACTTGCATTTCTGTAGCACCTTTCACAAGCCCTCAAAGCGCCTCACCGCCAGTAAAGTAGTTTTTGAAATGCGAGGCAGCCAATTTGGACTCGCAACTTTTTGAGGAGACTGGAGATAATTCCCCTGCACTTCGAATACAGTGGCCATGGGGTGCTCTATTTCCACTTGAGACGCCCAGTTTAGTGCCACATCCGAGAGGGCAGGAACCTCCTACGCTGCAGCACTCCCTCAATCCTGCACTGGAAAGTCAGCCTGGATAATGGGCTCAAACCTCCAGCGTGGGACTTGACCCCAGCACGCCTGACTTTGGAAACTGTGGTAGCCACTGAGCTGAGGAAGTCAGGCACAGAGAGACTAACTCAGAGACGTGCTGACAGACACACACTCACACATTCACAGTAATGCACACACTAGCACCAACAAGCGAACAAACTAACACACACACAAGTGGTCTTGCTCACGAGCTAGTGATGCCCACTGGAAAGTGGGATATTGTCCTTCCCTTGTTTTTCTCAGAAGGCATTCCCTGTATTGTGGGACTGCTGTCATTTATAGTCCAGGCCGGGTAAGGACAGCAGAGGGCAGCACCGTGGCACAGTGGTTAGTGCCTCACAGCGCCAGAAACTGGATTTAATTCCAGGCTTGGGTGACTGGAGTCTGCACGTTCTCCCCGTGTCTGCGAAGGTTTCCTCCGGGTGCTCTGGTTTCCTCCCACAATCCCCGAAAGACGTGCTGTTAGGTGAATTGGACATTCTGAATTCCCCCTCTGTGTACCCGAACAGGCGCCGGAATGTGGCGACTAGGGGCTTTTCACAGTAACTTCATTGCAGTGTTAATGTAAGCCTACTTGTGATTAGAATAAAAAATATTACTATTACATGCATGGCTGCACATCCGTCTTAAAGGGACCGCGCAGTGCAGCAAGCAGGCCGCACACAGCAGAAAGGAGTTTAAATTTGTGCCTTGTGGTCAGTGCACAGCCTTTGGGGAGTCAGGGGTTGAGGTATTCCCTGCAGATTCCCAGCCTCTGACCGATGATCCTTGCCTGGAGTCACTCCACAAAGGACCAGATTTACAGACTTGAATTTCACAACTAGTCCTGGAGGGATTTGAACTCACCTCCTCTGGAACACCCTGCACTCTCTCTGCGCCATGTGAAGCATAGGGTAAGATACAGCAATTTTACATAAGAGGCCAGAGAGGAGCTGAGTATCTCAAGGTCTTTGGAATGAAAAGGGGTGAAAGCTGTACAGAGCACTGATTAAACCCCATCTGAAGTGCTGCACTACCCTTTGCTCAGGAAGGATATATTGACCTTGAAGAGTCTGCAGCACACATTCACCAGCTTGGTACCAGGGCTAAAGGGACAGATTGCATATCCTATTTTGTATTTTCATATATCGCCTGACTCTGCCTCAGTTCATCAGCTGCTGATGACCATAAGACATAGGAGCAGAATTAGGCCACTCGGCCCATCGAGTCTGATCCGCCATTCAATCATGGCTGATATTTTTCTTAACCCATATTCTCCTGCCTTCTTCCCATAACCCCTGATCCCCTTATTAATCAAGAACCTATCTATCTCTGTCTTAAAGACGCTCGGGGAATTGGCTTCCACCGGCTTCTGCGGCAAATGGCTCCACAGATTCACCACCCTCTGGCTGAAGAAATTCCTCCTCATCGCTGTTTTAGAGGATTGTCCCTTCAGTTTGAGGCTGTGCCCTCTGGTTCTAGTTTTTTCCTACAAGTGGAAACATTCTCTCCACATCCACTCTATCCAGGCCTCGCAGTATCCTGTAAGTTTCAATGAGATCCCCCCCCCACCCCCAGCCTTCTAAACTCAGAGTCCTCAACCGTTCCTCATACGACAAGCTCTTCATTCCAGGGATCATTCTTGTGAACCTCCTCTGGACCCTTTCCAAGGCCAGCACATCCTTCCTTAGATACGGGGCCCAAAACTACTCACAATTCTCCAAATGGGGTCTGACCAGAGCCTTATGCAGCCTCAGAAGTACATCCCTGGTCTTGTATTCTAGCCCTCTCGACGTGAATGCTAACATTGTATTTGCCTTCCTAACTGCCGACTGAACCTGCACGTTAACCTTAAGAGAATCGTGAACAAGGACTCCCAAGTCCCTTTGTGCTTCTGATTTCCTAAGCATTTCCCCATTTAAAAAATAGTCTATGCCTCCATTCCTCCTTCCAAAGTGCATAGCCACACACTTTTCCACATTGTATTCCGTCTGCCCTCCTTTGCCCGCTCTCCTGGCCTGTCCAAGTCCTTCTGCAGACCCCCTGCTTCCTATCCTTGCCTGTCCCTGTGCATGGCTTTGAAACCCTCAACCATGCCTTTATTTTCTCTCGACTGGACTCTTCCAATGCCCTCCTGGCTGGCCACATTCCACCCTCCATAAACCTGAGCTCACCCACATCTCTGCTCCCGTGCCCCCCGTGCTCGCTGATCTACACAGGCTCCTGATCGAACGATGCCTTGATTTTAAAACTCTCATCCTTGCTTTCAAATCCCTCCACGCCCTTGCCCATCTTTGTATACTTCGCCAGCCCCACAGCCCTGTGAGATATGTGCATTCGACTCATTCTCGCCTCTTCAGCATCCCTGGTTTCAATCACTTCACCATCGGTGGTCGCACGTTCAGCTGCCGAGGTCCTCTGCTCTGGAATTCCTTCCCTACACGTCTCCGTCTCTCTTTCCTTAAAACCCATATCTTTGGCAATGCTTTTGGCCATCCGTCCGACCGAATATCTCCTTATGTGACTCAGTGCCGACTTTTGTTTTATACCTCTCCTGAGAAGACCCTTGGGGTGTTTCGTTATGTTGAAGATGCTATATAAATATAGGTTGTTGTTGTTTTGAATATAGAGGACAAAGGGGTGATCTGTTGAGGTGCTGAAACTATGGAACTTACATAGAACATAGAACATACAGTGCAGAAGGAGGCCATTCGGCCCATCGAGTCTGCACCGACCCACTTAAGCCCTCACTTCCACCCTATCCCCATAACCCAATAACCCTCCCAACCTTTTTGGTCACTAAGGGCAACTCAGCACGGCCAGTCCACCTAACCTGCACGTCTTTGGACTGTGGGAGGAAACCGGAGCACCCGGAGGAAACCCACGCACACACGGGGAGAAGGCGCAGACTCCGCACGGTCAGCCACCCAGCGGGGAATCGAACCTGGGACCCTGGCGCTGTGAGGCCACAGTGCTATCCACTTGTGCGGCCCGAAACTTGCTGTCAAATGGAGTGGCAGGGTATAAATTTTAAATAGCTGGCAGCTCACCACCACCTTGTCAAGGGCAATTCGGGATCGGCAACAATTGCTGCTCTCGCCAGTGACGCCCACACCTGCAAAATAAGTTTTTAAAAGCCAGAGGGGCAGTAAGAGTTTTTCTTTCATGCACCAAGTTGTGCTTTTTGAATGGATGATGGAAGCAGATTTAATAGTAACTTTCAAAAGAGAATTGGATAAACACTCTTTTGAGGAGGCAGCCCAGGCGATATGGACTGAATGGCCTCTTTCTCTGCTGTACGTTTCTGAGGCATCGAACCGAGGCCACATTTGCTGTGTCCGGTGTTTGGAAAACATGGATGGCACGAATGGATGCAGAGGAGGGAATTTCGCCCAGTGTCCTGGCCAACATTCCTCCCTCAACCAACACCAATCAAAGAGCCAGAGCAGGAATGATAGGCCAAGTAGCCACATTATGAGTTGTATTATTCCATGATTTAATGATGTATTCAATGGGAGGCTTTATGCATTGATGAGGTGAAGGGAGAGACCTGTCTGGGGTTAGGTTGGGGAGAGGTGATTAGAGTGGGACGAGGCTACCATGCAGTATAAACGCTGGCAGAGACCAGGGGAGCCCAATGGCCTGGTTTCCATGCTGCAGACCTGAAGGAAATCCCTGGGGACGCAGGTTAACAGGGAGGGAAGTCAGGGGAGGTTTCCACCCAAGGGTGAAATTGGAATTTGTACAGAAGTACCCAAGGAACATGCTGTGGGCAGCAGTGTGAATGAGTGAGACAGTGGCTGAGAGGGGCTGGAATGTTCCATTACTGCATGACGTTGGAGCATAGGCAGCTCCTTGTTTTGGTAACTGTGTTGACATTAGCAAGCACGCACACACTCAGCTGGGTCAGTCCCTCAACAGGAGAGCTGACCGGTTTCTGCTGCAAAGGCTGATTTACCAACAGAGAGAACCCTGTCGATGGGACAGTGGAGAACGAGCCGCACTCCCCTCGGACATTATTCTTTCAGGACCTGGATTTCCAGGAATAATTTAAACGTCTCTTTCACAGATCTGGCACAGGCGTGATGGGCATTCTTAGAATCACAACACAGGAGAGGAGGAGGTTATTCAGCCCATCTTTTAAAAAATAAATTTAGAGTACCCAATTCATTTTTTCCAATTAAGGGGCAATTTATCGTGGCCAATCCACCGAGCCTGCACATCTTTGGGTTGTGGGGGCGAGACCGACGCAGACACGGGGAGAATGTGCAAACTCCACACGGACAGTGACCCAGAGCTGGGATCGAACCTGGGACCTCGGCGCCGTGAGTCTGCAGGGCTAACCCACTGCGCCATCTCTAGCCCATCATTTGAAGAGTAATTAAGTTAGTCCTCTCTTTTCCCATCTCCCGGTGATTTGCCATATCGTTCTATGATAGGAATAGGAGTAGGCCATTCAGCCCTCCTCCAATCCCGTACCATCAGTCAGTCAGACAACAGCTGACTTGATCAGCCATGATCTCATTGAATGGCGGAGCAGGCTCGAGGGGCCAGATGGCCGACTCCTGCTCCTAGTTCTTATGTTCTATGCTCTCATGGCTAATTATCCCACTTCCCATTGCTGGCCTCTGCCAGGTCCCTGGGTACTCCTGAAATTTGGTGATGTCTTGACCAGAGGGCAATGCGTACTTTTGTAAAACATAATGCTGAGACCCAGGCTAAAGAATGCTGAGACCCAGGCTAATAGAATAGATGGCATTGAGGTACGTAGGGAAGAGGTGTTGGCAATTCTGGACAGGCTGAAAATAGATAAGTCCCCGGGTCCTGATGGGATTTATCCTAGGATTCTCTGGGAGGCCAGGGAAGAGATTGCTGGACCTTTGGCTTTGATTTTTATGTCATCATTGGCTACAGGAATAGTGCCAGAGGACTGGAGGATAGCAAATGTGGTCCCTTTGTTCAGAAAGGGGAGCAGAGACAACCCCGGCAACTATAGACCGGTGAGCCTCACGTCTGTAGTGGGTAAAGTCTTGGAGGGGATTATAAGAGACAAGATTTATAATCATCTAGATAGGAATAATATGATCAGGGATAGTCAGCATGGCTTTGTGAAGGGTAGGTCATGCCTCACAAACCTTATCGAGTTCTTTGAGAAGGTGACTGAACAGGTAGACGAGGGTAGAGCAGTTGATGTGGTGAATATGGATTTCAGCAAAGCGTTTGATAAGGTTCCCCACGGTAGGCTATTGCAGAAAATACGGAGGCTGGGGATTGAGGGTGATTTAGAGATGTGGATCAGAAATTGGCTAGCTGAAAGAAGACAGAGGGTGGTGGTTGATGGGAAATGTTCAGAATGGAGTTCAGTCACAAGTGGAGTACCACAAGGATCTGTTCTGGGGCCGTTGCTGTTTGTCATTTTTATCAATGACCTAGAGGAAGGCGCAGAAGGGTGGGTGAGTAAATTTGCAGACGATACTAAAGTCGGTGGTGTTGTCGATAGTGTGGAAGGATGTAGCAGGTTACAGAGGGATATAGATAAGCTGCAGAGCTTGGCTGAGAGGTGGCAAATGGAGTTTAATGTAGAGAAGTGTGAGGTGATTCACTTTGGAAGGAATAACAGGAATGTGGAATATTTGGCTAATGGTAAAGTTCTTGAAAGTGCGGATGAGCAGAGGGATCTAGGTGTCCATGTACATAGATCCCTGAAAGTTGCCACCCAGGTTGATAGGGTTGTGAAGAAGGCCTATGGAGTGTTGGCCTTTATTGGTAGAGGGATTGAGTTCCGGAGTCAGGAGGTCATGTTGCAGCTGTACAGAACTCTGGTACGGCCGCATTTGGAGTATTGCGTACAGTTCTGGTCACCGCATTATAGGAAGGACGTGGAGGCTTTGGAGCGGGTGCAGAGGAGATTTACCAGGATGTTGCCTGGTATGGAGGGAAAATCTTATGAGGAAAGGCTGATGGACTTGAGGTTGTTTTCGTTGGAGAGAAGAAGGTTAAGAGGAGACTTAATAGAGGCATACAAAATGATCAGGGGGTTAGATAGGGTGGACAGTGAGAGCCTTCTCCCGCGGATGGAAATGGCTGGCACGAGGGGACATAGCTTTAACCTGAGGGGTAATAGATATAGGACAGAGGTCAGAGGTAGGTTCTTTACGCAAAGAGTAGTGAGGCCGTGGAATGCCCTACCTGCTACAGTAGTGAACTCGCCAACATTGAGGGCATTTAAAAGTTTATTGGATAAACATATGGATGATAATGGAATAGTGTAGGTTAGATGGCTTTTGTTTTGGTGCAACATCGTGGGCCGAAGGGCCTGTACTGCGCTGTATCGTTCTATGTTCTATATGTTCTATAAGACTGCTATCACGTTAATGGGCGAGAGGGGCAGCACGGTATCGCAGTGGTTAGCACTGCTGCCTCACGGCGCCGAGGTCCCAGCTTCGATCCCGGCTCTGGGTCACTGTCCGTGTGGAGTTTGCACATTCTCCCCGTGTTTGCGTGGGTTTCGCCCCCACGACCCAAAGATGTGCAGGTTAGGTGGATTGGCCACGTTAAATTGCCCCTTAATTGGATAAAATTAATTGGGCACACTAAAATTTATAAAAATAAAAGTTACCGGGCTAGTAACTCAGGGAACTCAATTTCAAATCTCACCAAGGCACTTTGAGAATTTGAAAGTAACGATGGGATAGCAGTGAAAGCGACCACAAGACAGTGGGATTGTCCTCAAAGCCCAACTGGTTCTGTGAGCTGTGGATGGGCAGAAAATGTTGCGTGCA
This sequence comes from Scyliorhinus torazame, assembly GCF_047496885.1. Classification (NCBI taxonomy): domain Eukaryota; kingdom Metazoa; phylum Chordata; class Chondrichthyes; order Carcharhiniformes; family Scyliorhinidae; genus Scyliorhinus; species Scyliorhinus torazame. The sequence continues at coordinate 354,481,791 of NC_092709.1, read as the reverse complement.
ACTTCCCGTGTTGTTGAAGAAACGGCGGTCAGGAACTTTCGGAAGATTCAGGAACGCGAGCAGTCCTGCAGACAGTGACAAGCTTCCACCTCCAGCGCAATAGCGTCCTTCTTGGAATGTGGCGACCAGAACTGCGCACGGACCGTATCAGCAACCGAGCCAGGACAATCCGAGGTGGCAAGGGGTCCTTGATCGAGAAAGACCAGAGGGATGAAGAGATACATACTGTAGAAGGCACAATCAAAGAGAACAGGAGAACTCTTCTCATCATTCCTTGTGGTGAAGCTCCTATCGTACATTTGAAAGAACCAGATGTAGAGACCGGAGTAATTGAAGCCTGTGCTGTAGTGCTGCCAGGGCAACCGGACAGCCACACCGGCCACTCCCACACCTTCGATTTCAAGCAGCCCTGTAAACTCAATGCAACCTGCCAAACCTGGACATTCAAGTGAGTGATAGTTGAAAAATGCTGTACAACTGCTCAGACCCAATCACAGGTTGGTTCCTGCATGCATTTACTGCTGGTAGGCTCTCGCGTCATAGAATCATGGAAAAATTCATCACAGAAGGAGGCCATTCGGCCTATCTTGTCCATGCAGGCCCAAGGTCACCCAATTTCCCTTTCTGATCCCACCTTCCTGCACCCGGCCCATAGCCCTGTATCTTACAGCACTGAAGGTGCAGATCCAGATATTGAGAGTTTAGGGTCTCTGCCTCCACCACTAACTCGGGCAGTGAAATCCAGACTCCCGCTACCCTCTGCATGAAAAAGTTCTTCCTCGTTTCCCCTCTACACCTTCTGCCACTTGTCCTGAATCTACGTCCCCTGGTTCTAGAATTCTCCACCAAGGGAAACAATTTTATCCTGCCCACTCTATCTCTGCCCCTCATAAAGTTGTCCACCTCAATGAAGTCACCCCTCAGCCTTCTTTGTTCAAAGGAAAATAATCCCAACCTATCCAATCTCTCCTCGTAGCCACACTTTTCCAGCCCTGGCAACATTCTTGTAAACCTCCTCTGCACTCTCTCCAGAGCAATAACGTCCATCCTGTAATGTGGTGACCAGAACTGACCACAATACTCCAGTTGTGGCCTCACCAGTGTTTTATACAATTCCAACATTATATCCTTACTTTTATATTCTATACCTCTGCCAATGAAGGAGAGCATTCCATCTGCCTTCTTAACAACCTTGTCTACTTGAACTGCTGCCTCTAGGGGCCTGTGTACTTGTACGCCAAGGTCTCTCACTTCATCGACCCCTTTTAATATATTCCCATTTATCTCTGTAACTGTTTGGCCTCTCTAAATGCGTGACCTCACACTTCTTGGTGTTAAATTCCATCCGCCACTTTATCGCCCACTCCACCAACCCATCTATATCATTTTGGAGATTATAGCTATCCTCTATACTATCGACAACTCGGCCAATCTTTGCGTTTTCTACAAATTTCCCAATCATGCTTCCCTTGTTCCCGTCCAAATTGTTAACATATAACAAACAGTAAGAGTCCCAACACCGAGCCCTGTGGAACACCACTTGAAAGAACTGTTCAATTGCAAGGACAGCCATCGACTATTATCCTTTACCATTAATGAACGGACGAGCTGTAAAAAGTGGGGAAGTAAGGCTTGAAGATCTGTTTCAGGGCCTGGAGTGCAGGGCAGCGGAGTGGGTACCGGGACCAGGTGAGGCAGCGGAGTGGGTACGGGGACCAGGTGAGGCAGCGGAGTGGGTACGGGGACCAGGCGAGGCAGCGGAGTGGGTGTGCGGGAAAAGTGCCGCCGACGGGCCCGAGAGGCAGGGTACTGGCCCGGCATTAATGAGGACATAGCCAACACAGTGCTCAACTGCCCCATTTGTCAGCGCTTCCAGCCGGCCCAACCACGTGAGACCCTGCAGCCCCATGAGTTGGTCATGTCACCTTGGACCAAGGTGGGCATCGACCTGTTCCACGCGCTGGGTAGAGACAATGTCCTGATCGTGGACTACTTTTCGAATTACCCAGAGGTGATACAGTTGCACGACCTCACCTCGTCTGCAGTCATCCGTGCCTGTAAAGAAACCTTTGCTCGACACGGCATCCCGCTCACGGTTATGTCGGACAATGGCCCCTGCTTCGCCAGTCAGGAGTGGTCCAACTTTGCCAGGCGGTACAATTTTGCCCATGTGACATCCAGTCCCCTGTACCCCCAATCCAACGGCAAAGCAGAGAAGGGAGTACATATAGTCAAACGGCTCCTATGCAAGGCTGCCGATGCTGGGTCCGATTTCTACCTTGCCTTGCTGGCCTATTGCCCGCTGTCCACTGGCCTGTCGCCAGCCCAGTTACTCATGAGTCGCACCCTGAGGACGACGGTGCCGTCCATCCATGTCCCAGACCTCGACCACGTCCCGGTCCTTCGCCGGATGCAGCTGTCTCGTGCACAGCACAAGGCGGCTCTGGACTCCCGTGCAGCTGATCTCCCTGCTCTGGCTCCAGATGACAACGTCCGCGTCCATCTTCCGGATGGTGGCTGGTCTGCAGCCGCTGTTGTCCTTCGGCAGGTAGCCCCCCCCCCCCCCCCCCGCTCGTTCCTGGTTCGTTTACCGGATGGCTCTATTCTGCGCCGCAATCGACGCACCCTTTGTCTCGTTCCACGCTCGCCACGTGATCCTCCAGTGTCGCCTCGCCCTTCTGCTGATCCTGCCACGGACTATGCAGAGCTCCCTGTCACTCTGCACCCCCCTGACTCTGACGCAGTCCAGCCCGTTCCTGAACCGGCGGCTCTCGACCCACCCTTGAGGCGGTCAACCAGAATTCGTCGCCCACCTCAGAGACTAAATTTATGAACTTTTCGAATTTATGGACTCTCTGAATTGTTTCGTTGCTTTGTTTGATCGTTTCCCTGGTTTGTATATAGTATTGATCTCGTTACTCTTGTTGCATACTGCTTCTCTGCACCAGGCACCTTCCCATGTAAATAGCTTAGTTCTCATGTACGTAGTCCTGTAAATATGTCTTCGCACCCCACACGTAGTTAGGAACATTCTCACCACCCATTATTTATTGCCACACACATACATTTGTTTTATAAAAGGGGGAATGTCATAATATATACCAGTATATCATGGTGCAGACACACACACTGATGGACACACAGCAAGACTGATCAACACCGCAGCCAATCACCAGTTAGAGCACACGCACTATAAAGACAGAGGGCATCAGTTTTCCCGCTCATTCGGGATGCAGCCTCTTAGAAGGACAGAGCTTACAGCTTACAGCACAGATCCTCACCATGTGCTGAGTGCATAGACTGGTTCGGACAGGCATAGGTCTTTAGTTTAATCTAACATCGAGTTAACCCACAGTGAAAGTATGTTCAAAAGTTTCTAGCTTAATAAAATAGTGCTGCACTATTTCAAATGTTGGTGGCCTGTATGTGTTCCACGGACCCAGAACACCCAACACATCAAAGCTGAGGAACCTTTAGCAGAAAAGGTGAAGAGATTTGATAGAAATGTTCAAAATGCCGTGGGATTTTGATGGTGTAGATAGGGAGCTGTTTTCATGAGTGGGAGGGTCAGTAACCGGGAGAGACAGATTTGAATTCTTTAAAAAAAAAAAAATTTAAAGTATCCAATTCATTTTTTTTCCAATTAAGGGGCAATTGAGCGTGTTCAATCCACCTACCCTGCACATCTTTGGGTTGTGGGGGCGAAACCCATGCAGACACGGGGAGAATATGCAAACTCCACACGGACAGTGACCCAGAGCCGGGATCGAACCTGGGACCTCGGCGCCGTGAGGCCGCAGTGCTAACCCACAGCGCCACCGTGCTGCCCCCAGATTTGAATTCTTTGGCAGTGGAACCAGAGGAGAGATGAAATAAAATAAAAATGTCTTTTTACGCAGCAAGTTGTCGGGATCTAACAAGCGGTGTCTGAAAGAGTTACAGAGACCTGGAGAGGGAGAGAGAAAAGGAGACCGTTTTATAGGGAGACAGCAAGGGACAGATAGAAACAGAGCGAGGCAGAGAAAGACTAACCCAGTGGCCGACAGAGAAACACACTGTGAACAGGCTGCTTGCTGGGTGCAAGTTCACTGGGTACTTTCAGAAGAAAATTGGTGACAGTTCCTGATATTTGCAGAGGAAGGAGCAGGAGGGGACTTTGCGAGAGTTATCCAATTAGTTTCTGTGTCCCTCCCCACCCCCTGCTAAGGACCAGCAGAGGTTCAATGGGCTGAACGGTTCCTGATCTACTGTATCATTCTGTCTTTTGATATCATATTGCTGTGTGTGGGATCTCACTGTGCATACATTTCCTGCTGTATTTCCTACATGGCAACAGTGGCTAGAATTTAACCAAGTACCAGCTACCCCGAACAGGTGCCGGAATGTGGCGACTAGGGGCTTTTCACAGTAACTTCATTGAAGCCTACTTGTGACAATAAGCGAATTTCATTTCATTTTTCAACCAAGTGTTTCATTGGCTGTAAGTTGCTTTGGGAAGTCCTGAGATCATTAGCTCCACTGTATAACTCGGGGTTCCTTCAGTTATTCTTCTCCTTCTATCCATTCCTCGCAGCTAAATGGTGCTGGGGATGTGGCGGATATTTCCTGGTGTTGCTGGTCTGGGAAGGTGCGTGAAGCATTGTCTGCGGCCTGGGTCAGGAGCAGTCTGACCTGGCTCTGTGCCTGAACACAGGATCACACTCTGCTTGTTTACAGTCTGACTAGAATGTTATTGGCTTGATATTCCCAAAACTGTGCCTCACTTTCGGAAGTGCTGACACAACTTGGTCAGAAAATTTCATTCCCCAATGCCCCTGGGAGATTTTAGCAAGCAGCCTGTTCACAGTGTGTTTCTCTGTCAGCTACTGGGTTAGTCTTTCTCTGCCTCTCTCTGTCTCTATCTGTCCCTTGCTGCCTCCTTATAAAACGGTCTCCTTTTCTCTCTCCCTCTCCATGGGCGAGATTCTCCGACCCCCGCCGGGTCGGAGAATCGCTGGGGGCTGGCGTGAATCCCGCCCCCGCCGGTTGCCGAATTCTCCGGCACTGGAGATTCGGCGGGATCGGGAATCGCGCCGCGCCGGTTGGCGGCCCCCCCCCCCCCCCCGCGCGATTCTCCGGCCCGGATGGGCCGAAGCCCCGCCGCTAAAATGCCTGTCCCGCCGGCGTAGATTAAACCACCTACCTTACCGGCGGGACAAGGCGGCGCGGGCGGGCTCCGGGGTCCTGGGGGGGGGGGGGGGCACGGGGCGATCTGGCCCCGGGGGGTGCCCCCACGGTGGCCTGGCCCGTGATCGGGGCCCACCGATCTGCGGGCGGGCCTGTGCCGTGGGGGCACTCTTTCCCTTCCGCCTCCGCCACGGTCTCCACCATGGCGGAGGCGGAAGAGACTCCCTCCACTGCGCATGCGCGGGAAACTGTCAGCGGCCGCTAACGCTCCCGCGCATGCGCCGCCCGGAGATGTCATTTCCGCGCCAGCTGGTGGGGCACCAAAGGCCTTTTCCGCCAGCTGGCGGGGCGGAAATTCGTCCGGCGCCGACCTAGCCCCTTAAGGTTGGGGCTCGGCCCTCAAAGATGCGCAGCATTCCGCACCTTTGGGGCGGTGCGATGTCCGACTGATTTGCGCCGTTTTGGGCGCCAGTCGGCGGACATCGCGCCGTTTCCGGAGAATTTCGCCCCATGTCTCTGTAACTCTTCCTGTTTTTCTTTCTGCCTCTATCTCTCTATTTAACTTTGAGTTCTCTGGTTCTCAGTCCCTCTCTGCTTCTCTATTTCATAGAATCCCTACACTGCAGGAGGAGGCCTTTTGGCCCACCGACCCTCTGAAAGAGCACCCTACCAAGGCCCAATCCCCCGCCCTATCCCCGGAATCCAGTAACCACACACAACCTTTTGGACACTAAGGGGCAATCGATCATGGCCAATCCACCTAACCTGCGCATCTTTGGACTGTGGGAGGAAACCGGAGCACCCGGAGGAAACCCACGCACACACGGGGAGAACGTGCAGACTCCGCACAGACAGTGACCCCAGGCCGGAATTGAACCCGGGACCTTGGCGCTGTGAGGCAGTAGTGCTAACCACTGTGCTGCCGTGCCACCCCATCTGTCCCTCTACCCCTCACTGCCTCTCTCTCTTTCCCTTCTTCTCTGTCTCAACTCCTTTCTCTACTGGCTTTTCTCTTCCTCTTTGTCTCCCTCTTTACTCTCTCTCTTTCTCCTCCCTTTGTCTCTGTCTATCTCTGTGCCTCTCTCTGATTAGCACACAGGGCTAAATCGCTGGCTTTTAAAGCAGACCAATGCAGGCCAGCAGCACGGTTCGATTCCTGTATCAGCCTCCCCAAACAGGTGCCGGAATGTGGCGACTAGGGGCTTTTCACAGTAACTTCATTGAAGCCTACTTGTGACAATAATTGATCTTCTTGTCTCTGTCTGTCTATCTCCTTTTTCCTGTCTCTCTCTGCGCCTCTGACTTTGCTTCTCTCTGTCTGTCTCCCTCCTTGTTTCTGTCTCTCTCTCTGCCTCTCTCTGTCCGTCTCTGCCTGTTTCCCCTTTTCTCTGTCTCTCTCTGCGCCTCTGTCTCTGCCTCTCTCTATCTGTCTCTCTCTGAGTGTCTCTCTCCTTGGCTCTGCCTCTCTCTGTCTCTCTCCTTGTCTCTGTCTCTCTCTGCCTCTCTCTGTCTGCCTCTCTCCTTGTCTCTCTCTGCCTCTGCTTCTCTCTCTCTCTCTGTCTCTCCCTCTCTGTCTCTGCCTCTCTGTCTGCCTCCCTCCTTGTCTCTGTCTCTCTGTGCACCTCTGTCTCTGCCTCTCTCTGTCTGCCTCTCTCCTTGTCTTTATCTCTCTGTGCACCTCTATCTGCCTCTCTGTCTGTCTCTCTCATTGTCTCTGTCTCTCTCTGCTTCTCCCTGTCTGTCTCTCTGTGATGAACGGTTACTGTAACACTGTACCCTTGTCATCATGTAAGGTGATGTCCCCTTTAAGACCAGGCTTGGAACCCTGGGGAACTCCGCCTCTGACTCCGCCCATCTGGGAGCTGTGTATAAGGGGCCGCCTTGTGGGCAGTGCAGCAGTTAGCACACGCCTCTGCACTAGTCTAGTTCTTAGTTTATTAAAGCCTACTTTACTGTTTACACTCTAAGCATCATTATTGAGGGTACCACACTCTCTCCTTGTCTCTGTCTCTCTCTGCGCCTGTTTCTGCCTCTCTGTCTGTCTCTCTCCTTGTCTCTGTCTCTCTCTCTCTCTGCTTCTCTCTGTCTGTCTCTCTCCTTGTCTCTGTCTCTCTCTGCGCCTGTTTCTGCCTCTCTCTGTCTGCCTCTATTGCTGTTTCTTTCTCCATCACTCACTGACCATTGATTCTTTATTCCTTATGACACACTTCAGAAGGAAATTGTTCCGATGTGTTGCCAGATTCTGTGAGCCTTGTAAAGGGAACTCCTCAGTCCTCAGCTCCTCAGTCCTCAGCTCCTCAGTCCTCAGCTCCTCAGTCCTCAGTTCCTCTGGTCTCAGTTCCTCAGGTCTCAGTTCCTCAGTTCCTCAGCTCCTCAGTCCTCAGCTCCCCAGCTCCTCAACTCCTCAGCTCCTCAGTTCCTCAGCTCCTCAGCTCCTCAGGTCTCAGCTCCTCAGGTCTCAGCTCCTCAGCTCCTCAACTCCTCAGCTCCTCAGTCCTCAGCTCCTCAGTCCTCAGCTCCTCAGTCCTCAACTCCTCAGGTCTCAGCTCCTCAGTCCTCAGCTCCTCAGTTCCTCAGTTCCTCAACTCCTCAGCTCCTCAGCTCCTCAGTCCTCAGCTCCTCAGTTCCTCAGTTCCTCAACTCCTCAGCTCCTCAGTCCTCAGCTCCTCAGTTCCTCAGTTCCTCAACTCCTCAGCTCCTCAGGTCTCAGCTCCTCAGTCCTCAGCTCCTCAGTTCCTCAGTTCCTCAGTTCCTCAACTCCTCAGCTCCTCAGGTCTCAGCTCCTCAGTCCTCAGTTCCTCAGTTCCTCAACTCCTCAGCTCCTCAGGTCTCAGCTCCTCAGGTCTCAGCTCCTCAATCCTCAGCTCCTCAGGTCTCAGCTTCTCAGGTCTCAGCTCCTCGGAGTTGTCGGCGGCGAGGGTCAGGGACATTTAGGAATCACGTTTCCCAATACTCGCCTGATTTTCTATCCGCGTCACTGATCCCGTGCACGGCTAGTACGGGCCCAAGATCGCCCCCGATATAATAATGACTTGATAATTGTTCTTTTCGCAACGTTTGTTGAGGGATGAATATTGGGCAGGACACCTGGGTGAGGGAACTCCCCCTGCTCTTCTTCGGGAGAGTGCCATGTCCACCTGAGAGGGCAGAGAGGGTCTCAGTTTGATTCCTCATCAAAGAAAACAGCACCTCCAACTGAGCAGCACTCCCTCAGTGCTGCTCTAGAGCGCCAGGGGAATTGGGTCACAGAACTTTATACTAATAATGAGATCTTGGAAAGGTGCAGAGTAATTATCGGCCATTAAAAAAGAATCAATGCACCATTTGTTTTAGGATGGTAGATAAAGACAAACTGAATTTGAAAGGTGTGAGCCCGTGAGGAATTGTGTCGAAGTAAAACAAGGTTGAGAGACAGACTGAAGCATAAACTGTTTCAACAAATTGTTAAAGGAACTGGAGAAGATGTTAAGAGAGGACAGCTGAAAGTGGCCTATGTACGGTGGGAGGAGAGGATCATTGATTCATCAATGATGATAGCGATGAGGAATATCAGAGGATACAGCAGGGTTTAGATCGTTTGGAGACTTGGGCGGAGAGATGGCAGATTGAGTTTAATCCGGACAAATGTGAGGTAATGCATTTTGGAAGATCTAATACAGGTAGGGAATATACAGTGAATGGTCGAACCCTCATGGGTATTGACAGTCAGAGAGATCTTGGTGTACAGGTCCACAGTCGCTGAAAGGGACAACACAGGTGGAGAAGGTAGTCAAGAAGGCATACGGCATGCTTGCCTTCATTGGTCGGGGCATTGAGTATAAGAATTGGCAAGTCATGTTGCAGCTGTATAGAACCTTAGTTAGGCCACACTTGGAGTATCGTGTTCAATTCTGGTCGCCACACTACCAGAAGGATGTGGAGGCTTTAGAGAGGGTGCAGAAGAGATTTACCAGAATGTTGCCTGGTACGGAGGGCATTAGCTATGAGAAGAGGTTGAATAAACTCGGATTGTTCTCACTGGAACGAAGGAGGTTGAGGGGCGACCTGATAGAGGTATACAAAATTATGAGTTGCACAGATAGAGTGGATAGTCAGAGGCTTTTCCCCAGGGTAGAGGGGTCAATTACTAGGGGGCATAGGTTTAAGGTGCGAGGGGCAAGGTTTAGAGTAGATGTACGAGGCAAGTTTTTTACACAGAGGGTAGTGGGTGCCTGGAACTCGCAACCGGAGGAGGTGGTGGAAGCAGGGACGGTAGTGACGTTTAAGGGGCATCTTGACAAATACATGAATAGGATGGGAATAGAGGGATACGGACCCAGGAAGTGTGGAAGATTTTAGTTTAGATGGGCAGCATGGTCGGCGCAGGCTTGGAGGGCCGAAGGGCCTGTTACTGTGCTGTACTTTTCTTTGTTCTTTGTTCTATGATGGTTGACATCTGCAAAACATAAAATATAACTCAGAAACATGCCATTCAGCCCATCTGGCCCATGCTCGTGATTGTGCTGAACATAAACCTCCTCCCAGTCCCTCTCTCCATCTCATCCCATCAACATATTCCTTTCTCCTTCATGTCCATCTTCTCCATAAAAACATCTCTGAGATTCACTCCAACCACTTACTGTGAAAAGAAATTGTAGCTTCAGCATTTATTTGCCATTGTTTTACGTATTGGACTTGAAAAGCATCTCCAGGGGAGAGAGAGGGAGCCGGAGTGCAGCTTGGGAATCAGGTAAGTGTTTAAACTTACTCCTTCCTAGGTTCCAGCAGCCTTCATTTCCGGGAGGGAGAGAGAGAGGGAGCCGGAGTACAGCTTGGGAATCAGGTAAGTGTTTAAACTTACTCCCAGGTTCCAGCGGCCTTCATTTCCGGGAGGGAGAGAGAGAGAGGGAGCCGGAGTGCAGCTTGGGAATCAGGTAAGTGTTTAAACTTACTCCCAGGTTCCAGCGGCCTTGATTTCTGGGAGCGGGAGAGAGAGAGGGAGCCGGAGTGCAGCTTGGGAATCACGTAGGTTCTGTATATAAGTTGGGTGGTTGCTAAACCTGAGACACTACACTTGTAGTGTCCCCCACCCTTCCACCTCCTCTAACCTAAGGGCTTCAGTGAATATAAGGTAAGCTCTTCTTTTCTTTTCTTCTTTCTTCTTGTTTTATCCAGAGGGGATGGCAGGGAAGGCAGTGCAATGTTCCTCCTGCAGAATGTTTGAGGTGAGGGACACCGTCAGTGTCCCTGTTGATTTCATATGTGGGAAGTGCACCCATCTCCAGCTCCTCAGAAACCGCGTTAGGGAACTGGAGCTGGAGTTGGATGAACTTCGGATCATTCGGGAGGCAGAGGTGGTCATAGACAGTAGCTTCAGGGATGTAGTTACTCCGAAGAATCAAGATAGATGGGTGATGGTGGGAGGGGCTGGGAGGAAGCAGTCAGTACAGGGATCCCCTGTGGTCGTTCTCCTGAATAACAAGTATACCGCTTTGGATACTGTTGGGGGGGATGGCTTACCAGGGGTAAGCCATGGGGTACAGGTCTCCGGCACAGAGTCTGTCCCTGTTGCTCAGAAGGGAAGGGGGGAGAGGAGTAGAGCATTAGTCATTGGTGACTCTATGGTTAGGGGGATAGATAGGAGATTCTGTGGGAACGAGAGAGACTCGGGGTTGGTGTGTTGCCTCCCAGGTGCCAGGGTCCGCGATGTCTCGGATCGTGTTTTCGGGATCCTTAAGGGGGAGGGGGAGCAGCCCCAAGTCGTGGTCCACATAGGCACTAACGACATAGGTAGGAAAAGGGATAGGGATGTACGGCAGGAATTCAGGGAGCTAGGGTGGAAACTTAGATCTAGGACAAACAGAGTTATTATCTCTGGGTTGTTACCCGTACCACGTGCTAGCGAGACGAGGAATAGGGAGAGAGAGGAGTTGAACACATGGCTGCAGGGATGGTGCAGAAGGGAGGGTTTCAGATTTCTGGATAATTGGGGCTCATTCTGGGGTCAGTAGGACCTCTATAAACGGGATGGTCTACACCTGGACCAGAGGGGTACTAATATCCTGGGGGTCTGGGAACCTGAATTGTAGCTCCAGTATACAGGAGGTTGAGAGTAGTGAGGTCATGAGTAAGGTTTCAAAGTTGCAGGAGTTTACCGGCAGGCAGGAAGGTGGTTTAAAGTGTGTCTTCTTCAATGCCAGGAGCATCCGAAATAAGGTGGGTGAACGTGCGGCATGGGTTGGTACCTGGGACTTCGATATTGTGGCCATTTCGGAGACATGGATAGAGCAGGGACAGGAATGGTTGTTACATGTGCCGGGGTTTAGATATTTCAGTCAGCTCAGAGAAGGTGGTAAAAGAGGGGGAGGGGTGGCATTGTTAGTCAAGGACAGTATTACGGTGGCAGAAAGGACGTTTGATGAGGACTCGTCTACTGAGATGGTATGGGCTGAGGTCAGAAACAGGAAAGGAGAGGTCACCCTGTTAGGGGTTTTCTATAGGTCTCCGAAAAGTTCCAGAGATGTAGAGGAAAGGATTGCAAAGATGATTCTGGATGGGAGCGAAAGCAACAGGGTAGTTGTTATGAGGGACTTTAACTTTCCAAATATTGACTGGAAATGCTATAGTTTGAGCACGTTAGATGGGTCCTTTTTTGTCCTATGTGTGCAGGAGGGTTTCCTGACACAGTATGTAGATAGGCCAATGAGAGGCGAGGCCATATTGGATTTGGTACTGGGAAATGAATGAAAATGAAAATGAAAATGAAAATCGCTATTGTCACAAGTAGGCTTCAAATGAAGTTACTGTGAAAAGCCCCTAGTCGCCACATCCCGGTGCCTGTTCGAGGAGGCTGGTACGGGAATTAAACCGTGCTGCTGGCCTGCCTTGGTCTGCTTTAAAAGCCAGCGATTTAGCCCTGTGCTAAACCAGCCATGGACCTGGACAGGTGTTAGATTTGGAGGTAGGTGAGCACTTTGGTGATAGTGACCACAATTCGATTACGTTTACTTTAGCGATGGAAAAGGACAGGTAGATACCGCAGGGCAAGAGTTATAGCTAAGGGAAAGACAATTATGATGCGATGAGGCAAGACTTAGGATGCATAGGATGGGGAGGGAAACTGCAGGGGATAGGCACAATTGAAATGTGGAGCTGGTTCAAGGAACAGGTATTGCGTGTCCTTGATAAGTATGTCCCTGTCAGGCAGGGTGGAAGTGGTTGAGCGAGGGAACCATGGTTTACTAAAGTAGTTGAATCACTTGTCAAGAGGAAGAAGGAGGCTTATGTAAAGATGAGACTTGAAGGTTCAGTTTAGGCGCTCAAGAGTGAAAATAGATAAGTCCCCTGGGCCGGATGGGATTTATCCTAGGATTCTATGGGAAGCTAGGGAGGAGATTGCTGAGCCTTTGGCTTTGATCTTTATGTCATCATTGTCTACAGGAATACTGCCAGAAGACTGGAGGATAGCAAACATCCCCTGATTCATATAAAAGAATGCCAACCATCCCTTTTCTCGTATTAAAAAATACAACCATCCCCTGTTTTCCCAGGGTAAAATACATATTTGCATGCACGATCCTGTGTGACCGTGTGTTACCCAAGTTACCCACCATTCTCATTCAGTCTTCTAGTCAGTCTCGGCACATGCATTACACAGAGTCTTTAAACCGTGCATTAACATTTAAATTAAACCGTTCTGAGTTTTTAAAATTCATTTTTTACGGGATGTGGGCTTTGCTGGCTAGGCCAGAATTTGCATCCCATCCCTAGTTGCCCTGGAGAAGGTGGTGTTGAGCTGTCTTCTTGAACCGCTGCATTCCATGTGGTGTAGGTACACCCACTGTGCTGTTGGGGAGGGAGTTCCAGGATTTAAATATATTATTTCCAAGTCAAGATGACTGCCTCCAGAGGCAGGCTCATGGCAGAGTCACATGACTATGGAAAGCCTATTAGTCCTGCCGTACAGGATTGCATTTCCAAAACTCAGGGCAGGATTCTCCGACCCCTCGCCGGGTCAAGAATCGGCGGGGGGGGGGGGGCATGAATCCCGCCCCGCTGCTCCGTCGCCGGTTGCCGAATTCTCCTGTGCCGTTTTTTGGGGCCGGTGTGGGGATCGTGAAATAGACAAGGTCCATATCGACGGGACCTGGCTTGGAGGGCGGTTAGCGGGGTCCTCGGGGGGAGGGGGGGGTGGGGGGCCCATGGTGGCCTGGCCCACCGATCTGCGGGCGGGCCTCTGGCGTGGGGGCACCCTTTCCCTCCGCGCCGGCCTCGGTAAGGCTCCGCCATGGCCGGCACGGGGAAGGAACGCCCTGCGCATGCGCAGGAAACACGGCAGCGGTTCTGTGCATGCGCCAACTTCCGCCGCCGGCCCTTCGGCGCTGGTTGGCGAGGCGCCAACCCTGCCGGTGCCGGCCAGGTCGGAGGATTCCACACCTTGCGGGCGGCCAGACCCCGGAGTGGTTCACGCCGCTCCTCGACGCCGGTACGGCCCGCTCCGCTGATCGCGGGAGAGTCCCGGCCCCAAACAGTGTCTTTATTAAAGAGAAGGATGTGCGAGCAACTCTTCCATGGGCTATTCAGTGATGACTATTATAATGTGTTCTTGTATCTCCTGAGGGCTTGGTGCTGTGGTACAGAAATAGGTCAGATTAGAATTTACTCTTAGAACCAACTGGGAGAGGATGCTGACTTCCGCACACACTGCTTTATCCCAGTTTCATGAACAAGAATCCTGTTCACTGGGGGAGGTGCACAGGACAACTCATTAGCTGGGGTAAAGTGAGGAGCAGTGACTTGCTAACCCTCACATGCATAGTGTGGTACTTGGGGTAGGTTAAGAGAGGAAACCGGATGTGTGTATCTATGGGTGATCCCAGACTCTTCAGGAGATTAAGAGGATAGGTTGAGATGATGTTGGGCGGTGGGGTGGGGGTAGGTTGTCACAGTAAACCTAGAAATTGTGAATTCAATTCCAAAATTTTTAATCGTGATATCTCCCACTCTGCATTCAGTAAGATCCCACGGAACAGCAATGATGTCAGATGTTAGTTAATGTGTTCATGTGAAAATGGCGCTTCTGAATTGTGTGCCACCCCCTCCCCACCGCATGTGTGTGCCCCCCACCCCCACAGGGCACTCAACCGGGCTTAACCCATTTCCCGCACCTCATCCCTTCTCCTCCCTCCCAGAACTATGGTAGGATCTCGCTTGTCCTCGCTTTCCACCTCTCCAGCCTCTGCATTCAAATGATCCGCCAACTCCAAGCACGATTCTGCAACCAAGCACATCTTTCCCTCACCTCCACAGCGCACCCCCCAGCCCCCGTCAACATTCCGCAGAAAGCGTTCCCTCCGTGGTTCCGGGCGGCATGGTAGGACAGTGGTTAGCACTGTTGCTTCACAGCGCCAGGGACCCGGATTGGGTCACTGGCTGTGCGGAGTCTGCACGCTCTCCCCGTGTCTGGGTGGGTTTCCTCCGGGTGCTCCGGTTTCCTCCCACAAGACGTGCTGTCCGGTGAATTGGACATTCTGAATTCTCCCTCTGCGTACCCAACAGAGGGAATTTTCACAGTAACTTCATTGCAGTGTTAATGTAAGCCTACTTGTGACAATAAAGATTATTATTATTATTCCCCTGGTCCACTCGTCCATCACCCTCAATTCCTCATTCCCCTTCCACAGCACCTTTTCATGCAAAAGGTGCAGCACCTGCTCCTGTACGTCCTCCCCCTCAGCATTAAAAGCCCCAAACACTGACCCCTGACTCCCATTGAAGCAGCATTTCACCTGCACCTCCTTCGATTTGACTATTGGCTGCTCCCAATGTGGTCTCCTCCAAACTGGGGAGCCGAAACGCAGACTGG
Organism: Scyliorhinus torazame; assembly: GCF_047496885.1. Lineage (NCBI taxonomy): Eukaryota > Metazoa > Chordata > Chondrichthyes > Carcharhiniformes > Scyliorhinidae > Scyliorhinus > Scyliorhinus torazame. The sequence continues at coordinate 354,466,781 of NC_092709.1, read as the reverse complement.
ACCAGCGCTTTGCGGAACACCTTCGCTCAGTCCGCAAGCATGACCCCAACCTTCCTGTCGCGTGCCATTTTAACTCAGCATCGTGCTCTCATGCCCCCTTGCCCGTCCACGGCCAGCTGCAATATTCCAGTGAAGCCATGCAGGGGTGGAGGAACTGCGTCTCACCTTCCGGTTAGGCGGGTGTTGTGTTCTGCTTCTTCATGTAGCATAAGCTGTTTCCTTGATGTGCACTCTGACAAAGGAAGGTTCAGACGTGGAGATAGGTTTAACACATTTATTGAACAATTTATTAACAATTCTCCTACTTGGGTTCGACTCTCCTGCTGATCTTGCTATAGTAACTCTATCTGACTAACCAGTCTGCTCTAAGCCATGTGGTGGGTGTGATGCTTCCTGATCTGCCCCTGTCTCTCTGTGTCGCCTATGGAAAGAGAAAGAGCATGTGTGCCCTGTCCTTTTATATGAGTTGCCCCCTTGTGGTAGTGTCACCTCTGGGTGTCTTGACTGCCCATTGGTCGTGTCCTATCTTACTGACCTATTGGTTGAACGTCTGTGTGTCATGATGTCTCTGGTGCTCCCTCTAGTGTGTATTTAGTCCCAGTGTATCTACATTAACCCCTTGTGTATTTACAGTGATGCATATCACCACAGCGGGTTCCAGCCTTCCGGAGTCAACACTGAGTTCAACAACTTTGAACTGTGATCTTTCTCCTCTATCTTTACCTTTTTAAAAACCCAATTTTTTTTTATGTTCCTATGCAAACTCCCTCCTTCCCCCTCCCCCACCGGGCCACCTGCCACTTGTTATTAATATTAATTAATGTTCCAGCCGTCCCACCCTCTCTAATAATTAATCACAATTCTCCCTCTCTTTAATTGTGAAGAAAGGTCGCAGAGACACACAACGTTACTTCTGTTTTCTCCCTCTACGGATGCTGCCAGACCTGCTGAGTTTATCCACGAGTATCAGGTTTTGCTTTGACATCCAGGAGCCACAGCATAGGCATTTTGCTATCTCAGTTCATCTGTGCTCTCTCCATGGAGGGGGTACAGGACAGCGGGTACAGGAGAGGGGCTAGAGGAGAGGGGGTACAGGAGAGAGGAAAGAGGAGAGGGGGACAGGAGAGGGGGACAGGAGAGGGGGTACAGGAGAGGAGGTACTGGAGAGGAGAACAGGAGAGGGGGTACAGGAGAGGGGTACAGGAGAGGGGGTGCAGGAGAGGAGCTACAGGAGAGGAGCTACAGGAGAGGGGGTACAGGAGAGGGGGTACAGGAGAGGGGTACAGGAGAGTGGGTACAGGAGAGGGGGTACAGGAGAGGGGGAACAGGAGAGGAGCTACAGGAGAGGGGGTACAGGAGAGGGGGTACAGGAGGGGGGTACAGGAGAGGGGGTACAGGACAGGGGGTACAGGAGAGAGGGTACAGGAGAGAGGGTACCGGAGTGGGGGTACAGGAGAGGAGCTACAGGAGAGTGGGTACAGGAGAGGGGGTACAGGAGAGGGGGTACAGGAGAGGAGCTACAGGAGAGTGGGTACAGGAGAGGGGTACAGGAGAGGGGGTACAGGAGAGGGGGTACAGGAGAGGGGGTACAGGAGTGGGGTACAGGATAGGGGTACAGGAGAGGGGGTACAGAAGAGGGGGTACAGGATAGGGGTACAGGAGAGGGGTACAGGAGAGGGGGTACAGGAGAGGGGTACAGGAGAGGGGGTACAGGAGAGGGGTACAGGAGAGGGGTACAGGAGAAGGGGTACAGGAGAGGGGGTACAGGAGAGGGGGTACAGGAGAGGGGTACAGGAGAGGGGGTACAGGAGAGGGGGTACAGGAGAGGGGGTACAGGAGAAGGGGTACAGAAGAGGGGGTACAGGAGAGGGGGTACAGGAGAGGGGTACAGGAAAGGGGTACAGGAGAGGGGGTACAGGAGAGGGGTACAGGAGAGGGGTACAGGAGAGGGGTACAGGAGAAGGGGTACAGGAGAGGGGGTACAGGAGAGGGGTACAAGAGAGGGGTACAGGAGAAGGGGTACAGGAGAAGGGGTACAGGAGAGGGGGTACAGGTGAGGGGTACAGGAGACGGGGTACAGGAGAGGGGGTACAGGATAGGGGTACAGGATAGGGGTACAAGAGAGGGGGTACGGGAGAGAGGGTACAGGAGAGAGGGTACAGGAGAGGGGGTACAGGAGAGGGGTACAGGAGAGGGGGTACAGGAGAGGGGTACAGGAGAGGGGTACAGGAGAGGGGGTACAGGAGAGTGGGTACAGGAGAGGGGGTACAGGAGAGTGGGTACAGGAGAGGGGGTACAGGAGAGGGGGTACAGGAGAGGGGGTACAGGAGAGGGGGTACAGGAGAGGGGTACAGGAGAGGAGCTACAGGATAGGGGGTACAGGAGAGGGGGTACAGGAGGGGGGTACAGGAGAGGGGGTACAGGACAGGGGGTACAGGAGAGAGGGTACAGGAGAGGGGGTACAGGAGGGGGGTACAGGAGAGGGGGTACAGGACAGGGGGTACAGGAGAGAGGGTACAGGAGAGGGGGTACAGGAGAGGGGGTACAGGAGAGGGGTACAGGAGAGGGGTACAGGAGAGGGGTACAGGAGAGGGGGTACAGGAGAGGGGGTACAGGAGAGGGGGTACAGGAGAGGGGGTACAGGAGAGGGGGTACAGGAGAGGGGTACAGGAGAGGGGGTACAGGAGAGGGGGTACAGGAGAGGGGGTACAGGAGAGGGGGTACAGGAGAGGGGGTACAGGAGAGGGGGTACAGGAGAGGGGGTACAGGAGAGGGGGTACAGGAGAGCTCTTGTTCCTGTCCTGGGCCTCAGCCCCCGTCACTAAAAAACGGATTATCCGGCCACATTCCTTATTGTGGGATCTTGTAAATTGGTCTCTGCGTTCCCTTTGTTATAACGGTGCACACACCACATGGACAGGCAGCTTACCACCCCCTCCTCAAGGATATTTCACGCTGTCCCAGACAGCGACCCCCACATCACATGAATGGAGTTTTTCAAACTTCAAATGAACTTTATTGGTCGTAAAACACTTTTGGATGTTCTGAGGTTGGGAAAGGTGCTATAGGAATGCAGGCTCTGCTTCCTATGTGAATTTGAACTGCAAATTCCCAAGTTCAATCCTACTTAATATTAACTCATTCATTTCAAAAACATAATGAATATTTCATTTCTTTCTCTTCTCCCGTCTCACTCAACTCTCTTCCTCCCTTCCCTCATCTCTCGATCCCTCATTTCTCACCTCCCACCGTCCTTCCACAACTCCCCCCTTCCCTCATTCCTATTCCACCTCTCCTCCCTTCCCTTCCCTACCTCTCCGATTCCCATTTGATCCCTCATTTCCCACTTCTCTCCCATCCCATTTACTCTCACCTCAACCTCCGCAACTCCCAATTGTTTGTTTCCTTACCCTAACCCCTCTCACTCCCTATTCCCTCACCCCTATTCTCTCCCCTTACCCTTCCATGTTCCACTATCACCCGCCCCTTCCCTACTCCCTCTTCCGGTCCCCGTCACATCACCTACCACCCTCCCACACCTCCCCTACACCCTCCTGACCCCTCCTCCTCCCCTACCCTCTCCCTCCCCTACCCCCTCCTGACCCTTCCTCCTCCCCTACCCCCTCCCTCCTCCTGATACATCCACCTCCCCTACCCTCTCCTGCTCCCACCCCCTCCACCTCCCCTACACTCACCCTCCCCTGACCCCTCCACTTCCCCTATCCTCCCCAACCTCCCACCCCCTCCACCTCCCCTAACCCCACCCTCCTCCTGCCCCATCCACCTCCCCTACCCTCTCCCTCGTCCTGCCCCCTCCACCTCCCCTACCCTCTCCCTCCCCTGACCCTCCACCTCCCCTAACCCCACCCTCCTCCTGCTCCCACCACCTCCCCTACACCCTCGCTTCTCTCACCCCTCTATCCCCCTTACTTGTCCCCTCCTCGCGACCCCTCCACATCCCCCACCTCCTCCCCTCCTGTCCCCTCCACATCCCCACCTCCTCCCCTCCTGGCCCCTCCACATCCCCACCTCCTCCCCTCCTGGCCCCTCCACATCCCCACCTCCTCCCCTCCTGTCCCCTCCACATCCCCACCTCCTCCCCTCCTGGCCCCTCCACATCCCCCACCTCCTCCCCTCCTGTCCTCTCCACATCCCCCACCTCCCCTCCTGTCCTCTCCACATCCCCCACCTCCTCCCCTCCTGGCCCCTCCACATCCCCCACCTCCTCCCCTCCTGTCCCCTCCACATCCCCACCTCCTCCCCTCCTGTCCTCTCCACATTCCCCACCTCCTCCCCTCCACATCCCCCACCTCCTGGCCCCTCCACATCCCCACCTCCTCCCCTCCTGTCCCCTCCACATCCCCACCTCCTCCCCTCCACATCCCCACTTCCTCCCCTCCTGTCCCCTCCACATCCCCCACCTCCTCCCCTCCTGTCCCCTCCACATCCCCACCTCCTCCCCTCCACATCCCCACCTCCTCCCCTCCACATCCCCACCTCCTCCCCTCCTGTCCCCTCCACATCCCCACCTCCTCCCCTCCTGTCCTCTCCACATCCCCACCTCCTCCCCTCCTGTCCTCTCCACATCCCCACCTCCTCCCCTCCTGTCCTCTCCACATCCCCCACCTCCTCCCCTCCACATCCCCACCTCCTCCCCTCCTGTCCCCTCCACATCCCCCACCTCCTCCCCCCCACATCCCCACCTCCTCCCCTCCTGTCCCCTCCACATCCCCCACCTCCTCCCCTCCACATCCCCCACCTCCTCCCCTCCTGTTCCCTCCACATCCCCCACCTTCTCCCCTTCCCCTGTCCCCTCCACTTCCCCCACCTCCTCCCCTCCTGTCCCCTCCGCTTATCCTACCTCCTCTTGCTCTCCCCCCCCCCCCCCGTTGACAGGGTGTGAGATGTGGAGCCTCCGAGACACAATGATGCTCCTTGGGATATGGGTGTTGGTGGCCTGTGGTCAGCGGACGACGCAGGCACCCCCCCAGTGGGAGAAGGTGGCGGTCCGATTATCGGGCTACCCTCGCAAGCACAATGAGGGCCGAGTGGAAGTCCGCTATGAGGGAGAGTGGGGGACCATCTGCGATGATGACTTCAAGCTGGAGAACGCGGTGGTTCTGTGCCGGATGATGGGATTCACTACGGCCACGGGATGGACCCACAGTGCCAAGTACGGCAAAGGAGCAGGTGAGAGATTCCGGGCGATCCGGCCATTCCCAGCGACCCCTCCCTCTAATTTATTCCAGGTTAAAGTCCAACAGGTTTGTTTCGATGTCACTAGCTTTCGGAGCGCTGCTCCTTCCTCAGGTGAATGAAGAGGTCTGTTTTATTCGCCAAGGGTTAAGCAATCCGAGGGATTTGACAGAATCATCCCAAGCAGACAAGACCCTCCCCTAGTGTCACACAGCACAGCAGGGGTCTGTTCTGCCCATCATGTATATGCTAGCTCTGGTGCTCCTTCGAGAGTATCTTCTAAACTCGCAACCTCTCCCTCGGAGAAGGACAAGGGCAGCAGATACCTGGGAACCCCACCACCTGGAGGTTCCCCTCCAAGCCGCTCACCATCCCGATTTGGGAATATATCGGCCGTTCCTTCACTGTCGCTGGGGCAACATCCTGGAGCTCCCTCCCTAACAGCACAGTGGGTGTACCCTCAGATCCGTCTATCTGGTTACTGACCCTCAAATCCCTGTGTCTGGTAACTGACCCTCAGATCCGTCTCTCTGGTTACTGACCCTCAAATCCGTCTCTGGTAACTGACCCTCAGATCCGTCTATCTGGTTACTGACCCTCAAATCCCTGTGTCTGGTAACTGACCCTCAAATCCATCTCTCTGTTTACTGACCCTCAAATCCGTCTCTCTGGTAACTGACCCTCAAATCCCTGTGTCTGGTTACTGACCCTCAAATCCCTGTCTCTCTGGTTACTGACCCTCAAATCCCTGTGTCTGGTTACTGACCCTCAAATCCGTCTCTCTGGTAACTGACCCTCAAATCCCTGTGTCTGGTAACTGACCCTCAAATCCGTCTCTCTGGTAACTGACCCTCAAATCCCTGTCTCTCTGGTTACTGACCCTCAAATCCCTGTCTCTCTGGTTACTGACCCTCAAATCCGTCTCTCTGGTAACTGACCCTCAAATCCGTCTCTCTGGTTACTGACCCTCAAATCCCTGTCTCTCTGGTAACTGACCCTCAAATCCGTCTCTCTGGTTACTGACCCTCAAATCCGTCTCTTTGGTAACTGACCCTCAAATCCGTCTCTCTGGTTACTGACCCTCAAATCCGTCTCTCTGGTAACTGACCCTCAAATCCGTCTCTCTGGTTACTGACCCTCAAATCCGTCTCTCTGGTAACTGACCCTCAAATCCGTCTCTCTGGTAACTGACCCTCAAATCCGTCTCTCTGGTTACTGACCCTCAAATCCGTCTCTCTGGTTACTGACCCTCAAATCCGTCTCTCTGGTTACTGACCCTCAAATCCGTCTCTCTGGTAACTGACCCTCAAATCCGTCTCTCTGGTAACTGACCCTCAAATCCGTCTCTCTGGTTACTGACCCTCAAATCCGTCTCTCTGGTTACTGACCCTCAAATCCGTCTCTCTGGTAACTGACCCTCAAATCCGTCTCTCTGGTTACTGACCCTCAAATCCGTCTCTCTGGTTACTGACCCTCAAATCCATCTCTCTGTTTACTGACCCTCAAATCCGTCTCTCTGGTAACTGACCCTCAAATCCCTGTGTCTGGTTACTGACCCTCAAATCCCTGTCTCTCTGGTTACTGACCCTCAAATCCCTGTGTCTGGTTACTGACCCCCAAATCCCTGTCTCTCTGGTTACTGACCCTCAAATCCCTGTCTCTCTGGTTACTGACCCTCAAATCCCTGTCTCTCTGGTAACTGACCCTCAAATCCCTGTCTCTCTGGTAACTGACCCTCAAATCCCTGTCTCTCTGGTAACTGACCCTCAAATCCGTCTCTCTGGTAACTGACCCTCAAATCCGTCTCTCTGGTTACTGACCCTCAAATCCGTCTCTCTGGTTACTGACCCTCAAATCCGTCTCTCTGGTAACTGACCCTCAAATCCGTCTCTCTGGTTACTGACCCTCAAATCCGTCTCTCTGGTTACTGACCCTCGAATCCGTCTCTCTGGTTACTGACCCTCTAATCTGTCTCTCTGGTTACTGACCCTCAAATCCGTCTCTCTGGTTACTGACCCTCAAATCTGTCTCTCTGGTTACTGACCCTCAAATCCGTCTCTCTGGTAACTGACCCTCAAATCCCTGTCTCTCTGGTTACTGACCCTCAAATCCGTCTCTCTGGTAACTGATCCTCAAATCCGTCTCTCTGGTAACTGACCCTCAAATCCGTCTCTCTGGATACTGACCCTCAAATCCCTGTCTCTCTGGTTACTGACCCTCAAATCCCTGTCTCTCTGGTAACTGACCCTCAAATCCGTCTCTCTGGTTACTGACCCTCAAATCCGTCTCTCTGGTTACTGACCCTCAAATCCCTGTCTCTCTGGTTACTGACCCTCAAATCCGTCTCTCTGGATACTGACCCTCAAATCCCTGTCTCTCTGGTTACTGACCCTCAAATCCCTGTCTCTCTGGTTACTGACCCTCAAATCCGTATCTCTGGTTACTGACCCTCTAATCCGTCTCTCTGGTAACTGACCCTCAAATCCCTGTCTCTCTGGTAACTGACCCCCAAATCCGTCTCTCTGGTTACTGACCCTCAAATCCCTGTCTCTCTGGTAACTGACCCTCAAATCCGTCTCTCTGGTTACTGACCCTCAAATCCGTCTCTCTGGTAACTGACCCTCAAATCCCTGTCTCTCTGGTTACTGACCCTCAAATCCGTCTCTCTGGATACTGACCCTCAAATCCGTCTCTCTGGTAACTGACCCTCAAACCCGTCTCTCTGGTAACTGACCCTCAAATCCCTGTGTCTGGTAACTGACCCTCAAATCCGTCTCTCTGGTAACTGACCCTCAAATCCGTCTCTCTGGTTACTGACCCTCAAATCCGTCTCTCTGGTTACTGACCCTCAAATCCGTCTCTCTGGTAACTGACCCTCAAATCCCTGTGTCTGGTAACTGACCCTCAAATCCGTCTCTCTGGTAACTGACCCTCAAATCCCTGTCTCTCTGGATACTGACCCTCAAAGCCGTCTCTCTGGTAACTGACCCTCAAATCCGTCTCTCTGGTAACTGACCCTCAAATCCCTGTGTCTGGTTACTGACCCTCAAATCCCTGTCTCTCTGGTTACTGACCCTCAAATCCGTCTCTCTGGTTACTGACCCTCAAATCCGTCTCTCTGGTAACTGACCCTCAAATCCCTGTGTCTGGTAACTGACCCTCAAATCCGTCTCTCTGGTAACTGACCCTCAAATCCCTGTCTCTCTGGATACTGACCCTCAAATCCGTCTCTCTGGTAACTGACCCTCAAATCCGTCTCTCTGGTAACTGACCCTCAAATCCCTGTGTCTGGTTACTGACCCTCAAATCCCTGTCTCTCTGGTTACTGACCCTCAAATCCCTGTGTCTGGTTACTGACCCCCAAATCCCTGTCTCTCTGGTTACTGACCCTCAAATCCCTGTCTCTCTGGTTACTGACCCTCAAATCCCTGTCTCTCTGGTAACTGACCCTCAAATCCCTGTCTCTCTGGTAACTGACCCTCAAATCCCTGTCTCTCTGGTAACTGACCCTCAAATCCGTCTCTCTGGTAACTGACCCTCAAATCCGTCTCTCTGGTTACTGACCCTCAAATCCGTCTCTCTGGTTACTGACCCTCAAATCCGTCTCTCTGGTAACTGACCCTCAAATCCGTCTCTCTGGTTACTGACCCTCAAATCCGTCTCTCTGGTTACTGACCCTCGAATCCGTCTCTCTGGTTACTGACCCTCTAATCTGTCTCTCTGGTTACTGACCCTCAAATCCGTCTCTCTGGTTACTGACCCTCAAATCTGTCTCTCTGGTTACTGACCCTCAAATCCGTCTCTCTGGTAACTGACCCTCAAATCCCTGTCTCTCTGGTTACTGACCCTCAAATCCGTCTCTCTGGTAACTGATCCTCAAATCCGTCTCTCTGGTAACTGACCCTCAAATCCGTCTCTCTGGATACTGACCCTCAAATCCCTGTCTCTCTGGTTACTGACCCTCAAATCCCTGTCTCTCTGGTAACTGACCCTCAAATCCGTCTCTCTGGTTACTGACCCTCAAATCCGTCTCTCTGGTTACTGACCCTCAAATCCCTGTCTCTCTGGTTACTGACCCTCAAATCCGTCTCTCTGGATACTGACCCTCAAATCCCTGTCTCTCTGGTTACTGACCCTCAAATCCCTGTCTCTCTGGTTACTGACCCTCAAATCCGTATCTCTGGTTACTGACCCTCTAATCCGTCTCTCTGGTAACTGACCCTCAAATCCCTGTCTCTCTGGTAACTGACCCCCAAATCCGTCTCTCTGGTTACTGACCCTCAAATCCCTGTCTCTCTGGTAACTGACCCTCAAATCCGTCTCTCTGGTTACTGACCCTCAAATCCGTCTCTCTGGTAACTGACCCTCAAATCCCTGTCTCTCTGGTTACTGACCCTCAAATCCGTCTCTCTGGATACTGACCCTCAAATCCGTCTCTCTGGTAACTGACCCTCAAACCCGTCTCTCTGGTAACTGACCCTCAAATCCCTGTGTCTGGTAACTGACCCTCAAATCCGTCTCTCTGGTAACTGACCCTCAAATCCGTCTCTCTGGTTACTGACCCTCAAATCCGTCTCTCTGGTTACTGACCCTCAAATCCGTCTCTCTGGTAACTGACCCTCAAATCCCTGTGTCTGGTAACTGACCCTCAAATCCGTCTCTCTGGTAACTGACCCTCAAATCCCTGTCTCTCTGGATACTGACCCTCAAAGCCGTCTCTCTGGTAACTGACCCTCAAATCCGTCTCTCTGGTAACTGACCCTCAAATCCCTGTGTCTGGTTACTGACCCTCAAATCCCTGTCTCTCTGGTTACTGACCCTCAAATCCGTCTCTCTGGTTACTGACCCTCAAATCCGTCTCTCTGGTAACTGACCCTCAAATCCCTGTGTCTGGTAACTGACCCTCAAATCCGTCTCTCTGGTAACTGACCCTCAAATCCCTGTCTCTCTGGATACTGACCCTCAAATCCGTCTCTCTGGTAACTGACCCTCAAATCCGTCTCTCTGGTAACTGACCCTCAAATCCCTGTGTCTGGTTACTGACCCTCAAATCCCTGTCTCTCTGGTTACTGACCCTCAAATCCGTCTCTCTGGTTACTGACCCTCAAATCCTTGTCTCTCTGGTAACTGACCCTCAAATCCGTCTCTCTGGTTACTGACCCTCAAATCCGTCTCTCTGGTTACTGACCCTCAAATCCGTCTCTCTGGTTACTGACCCTCAAATCCGTCTCTCTGGTAACTGACCCTCAAATCCCTGTGTCTGGTAACTGACCCTCAAATCCGTCTCTCTGGTAACTGACCCTCAAATCCCTGTCTCTCTGGTTACTGACCCTCAAATCCGTCTCTCTGGTAACTGATCCTCAAATCCGTCTCTCTGGTTACTGACCCTCTAATCTGTCTCTCTGGTTACTGACCCTCAAATCCCTGTCTCTCTGGTTACTGACCCTCAAATCCCTGTCTCTCTGGTAACTGACCCTCAAATCCGTCTCTCTGGTTACTGACCCTCAAATCCGTCTCTCTGGTTACTGACCCTCAAATCCCTGTCTCTCTGGTTACTGACCCTCAAATCCGTCTCTCTGGATACTGACCCTCAAATCCCTGTCTCTCTGGTAACTGACCCTCAAATCCCTGTCTCTCTGGTTACTGACCCTCAAATCCGTCTCTCTGGTAACTGACCCTCTAATCCGTCTCTCTGGTAACTGACCCTCAAATCCCTGTCTCTCTGGTAACTGACCCCCAAATCCGTCTCTCTGGTTACTGACCCTCAAATCCCTGTCTCTCTGGTAACTGACCCTCAAATCCGTCTCTCTGGTTACTGACCCTCAAATCCGTCTCTCTGGTAACTGACCCTCAAATCCCTGTCTCTCTGGTTACTGACCCTCAAATCCGTCTCTCTGGATACTGACCCTCAAATCCGTCTCTCTGGTAACTGACCCTCAAACCCGTCTCTCTGGTAACTGACCCTCAAATCCCTGTGTCTGGTAACTGACCCTCAAATCCGTCTCTCTGGTAACTGACCCTCAAATCCGTCTCTCTGGTTACTGACCCTCAAATCCGTCTCTCTGGTTACTGACCCTCAAATCCGTCTCTCTGGTAACTGACCCTCAAATCCCTGTGTCTGGTAACTGACCCTCAAATCCGTCTCTCTGGTAACTGACCCTCAAATCCCTGTCTCTCTGGATACTGACCCTCAAAGCCGTCTCTCTGGTAACTGACCCTCAAATCCGTCTCTCTGGTAACTGACCCTCAAATCCCTGTGTCTGGTTACTGACCCTCAAATCCCTGTCTCTCTGGTTACTGACCCTCAAATCCGTCTCTCTGGTTACTGACCCTCAAATCCGTCTCTCTGGTAACTGACCCTCAAATCCCTGTGTCTGGTAACTGACCCTCAAATCCGTCTCTCTGGTAACTGACCCTCAAATCCCTGTCTCTCTGGATACTGACCCTCAAATCCGTCTCTCTGGTAACTGACCCTCAAATCCGTCTCTCTGGTAACTGACCCTCAAATCCCTGTGTCTGGTTACTGACCCTCAAATCCCTGTCTCTCTGGTTACTGACCCTCAAATCCGTCTCTCTGGTTACTGACCCTCAAATCCTTGTCTCTCTGGTAACTGACCCTCAAATCCGTCTCTCTGGTTACTGACCCTCAAATCCGTCTCTCTGGTTACTGACCCTCAAATCCGTCTCTCTGGTTACTGACCCTCAAATCCGTCTCTCTGGTAACTGACCCTCAAATCCCTGTGTCTGGTAACTGACCCTCAAATCCGTCTCTCTGGTAACTGACCCTCAAATCCGTCTCTCTGGTTACTGACCCTCAAATCCGTCTCTCTGGTTACTGACCCTCTAATCCGTCTCTCTGGTTACTGACCCTCTAATCTGTCTCTCTGGTTACTGACCGTCAATTCCCTGTCTCTCTGGTTACTGACCCTCAAATCCGTCTCTCTGGTAACTGACCCTCAAATCCCTGTCTCTCTGGTAACTGACCCTCAAATCCGTCTCTCTGGTTACTGACCCTCAAATCCGTCTCTCTGGTTACTGACCCTCAAATCCGTCTCTCTGGTAACACCCTCAAATCCGTCTCTCTGGTAACTGACCCTCAAATCCCTGTCTCTCTGGTAACTGACCCTCAAATCCGTCTCTCTGGTAACTGACCCTCAAATCCCTGTCTCTCTGGTTACTGACCCTCAAATCCCTGTCTCTCTGGTAACTGACCCTCAAATCCGTCTCTCTGGTTACCGACCCTCAAATCCGTCTCTCTGGTTACTGACCCTCAAATCCGTCTCTCTGGTAACTGACCCTCAAATCCCTGTGTCTGGTAACTGACCCTCAAATCCGTCTCTCTGGTAACTGACCCTCAAATCCCTGTCTCTCTGGATACTGACCCTCAAATCCGTCTCTCTGGTAACTGACCCTCAAATCCGTCTCTCTGGTAACTGACCCTCAAATCCCTGTGTCTGGTAACTGACCCTCAAATCCGTCTCTCTGGTAACTGACCCTCAAATCCGTCTCTCTGGATACTGACCCTCAAATCCGTCTCTCTGGATACTGACCCTCAAATCCGTCTCTCTGGTAACTGACCCTCAAATCCGTCTCTCTGGTTACTGACCCTCAAATCCGTCACTCTGTTTACTGACCCTCAAATCCGTCTCTCTGGTTACTGACCCTCAAATCCGTCTCTCTGGTAACTGACCCTCAAATCCGTCTCTCTGGTAACTGACCCTCAAATCCGTCTCTCTGGTTACTGACCCTCAAATCCCTGTGTCTGGTAACTGACCCTCAAATCCGTCTCTCTGGTAACTGACCCTCAAATCCGTCTCTCTGGATACTGACCCTCAAATCCGTCTCTCTGGTTACTGACCCTCAAATCCGTCTCTCTGGTAACTGACCCTCAAATCCGTCTCTCTGGTAACTGACCCTCAAATCCGTCTCTCTGGTAACTGACCCTCAAATCCGTCTCTCTGGTTACTGACCGTCAAATCCGTCTCTCTGGTTACTGACCCTCTAATCCGTCTCTCTGGTTACTGACCCTCTAATCCGTCTCTCTGGTTACTGACCCTCTAATCCGTCTCTCTGGTTACTGACCCTCTAATCCGTCTCTCTGGTTACTGACCCTCAAATCCGTCTCTCTGGTTACTGACCCTCTAATCCGTCTCTCTGGAGACTGACCCTCAAATCCGTCTCTCTGGTTACTGACCCTCAAATCCGTCTCTCTGGTAACTGACCCTCAAATCCGTCTCTCTGGTAACTGACCCTCAAATCCGTCTCTCTGGTAACTGACCCTCAAATCCGTCTCTCTGGTTACTGACCCTCAAATCCGTCTCTCTGGTAACTGACCCTCAAATCCGTCTCTCTGGTTACCGACCCTCAAATCCGTCTCTCTGGTTACTGACCCTCAAATCCGTCTCTCTGGTTACTGACCCTCAAATCCGTCTCTCTGGATACTGACCCTCAAATCCGTCTCTCTGGTTACTGACCCTCAAATCCGTCTCTCTGGTAACTGACCCTCAAATCCCTGTCTCTCTGGTTACTGACCCTCAAATCCGTCTCTCTGGGAACTGACCCTCAAATCCCTGTCTCTCTGGTTACTGACCCTCAAATACGTCTCTCTAGTAACTGACCCTCAAATCCGTCTCTCTGGTAACTGACCCTCAAATCCGTCTCTCTGGTAACTGACCCTCAAATCGGTCTCTCTGGTTACTGACCCTCAAATCCGTCTCTCTGGTTACTGACCCTCAAATCCGTCTCTCTGGTAACTGACCCTCAAATCCCTGTCTCTCTGGTTACTGACCCTCAAATCCGTCTCTCTGGGAACTGACCCTCAAATCCCTGTCTCTCTGGTTACTGACCCTCAAATACGTCTCTCTAGTAACTGACCCTCAAATCCGTCTCTCTGGTAACTGACCCTCAAATCGGTCTCTCTGGTTACTGACCCTCAAATCCGTCTCTCTGGTTACTGACCCTCAAATCCGTCTCTCTGGTAACTGACCCTCAAATCCCTGTCTCTCTGGTTACTGACCCTCAAATACGTCTCTCTAGTAACTGACCCTCAAATCCGTCTCTCTGGCAACTGACCCTCAAATCCGTCTCTCTGGTAACTGACCCTCAAATCGGTCTCTCTGGTTACTGACCCTCAAATCCGTCTCTCTGGTTACTGACCCTCAAATCCGTCTCTCTGGTAACTGACCCTCAAATCCCTGTGTCTGGTAACTGACCCTCAAATCCGTCTCTCTGGTAACTGACCCTCAAATCCCTGTCTCTCTGGTTACTGACCCTCAAATCCGTCTCTCTGGTAACTGACCCTCAAATCCGTCTCTCTGGTAACTGACCCTCAAATCCCTGTGTCTGGTAACTGACCCTCAAATCCGTCTCTCTGGTAACTGACCCTCAAATCCGTCTCTCTGGATACTGACCCTCAAATCCGTCTCTCTGGTAACTGACCCTCAAATCCGTCTCTCTGGTAACTGACCCTCAAATCCCTGTCTCTCTGGTTACTGACCCTCAAATCCGTCTCTCTGGTAACTGACCCTCAAATCCGTCTCTCTGGTTACTGACCCTCAAATCCGTCACTCTGTTTACTGACCCTCAAATCCGTCTCTCTGGTAACTGACCCTCAAATCCGTCTCTCTGGTAACTGACCCTCAAATCCGTCTCTCTGGTAACTGACCCTCAAATCCGTCTCTCTGGTAACTGACCCTCAAATCCGTCTCTCTGGTAACTGACCCTCAAATCCGTCTCTCTGGTTACTGACCCTCAAATCTGTCTCTCTGGTTACTGACCCTCAAATCCCTGTCTCTCTGGTAACTGACCCTCAAATCCGTCTCTCTGGTTACCGACCCTCAAATCCGTCTCTCTGGTTACTGACCCTCAAATCCGTCTCTCTGGTTACTGACCCTCAAATCCGTCTCTCTGGTAACTGACCCTCAAATCCCTGTGTCTGGTAACTGACCCTCAAATCCGTCTCTCTGGTAACTGACCCTCAAATCCCTGTCTCTCTGGATACTGACCCTCAAATCCGTCTCTCTGGTAACTGACCCTCAAATCCCTGTCTCTCTGGTAACTGACCCTCAAATCCGTCTCTCTGGTAACTGACCCTCAAATCCGTCTCTCTGGTAACTGACCCTCAAGTCCCTGTGTCTGGTAACTGACCCTCA
Source organism: Scyliorhinus torazame (assembly GCF_047496885.1). Lineage (NCBI taxonomy): Eukaryota > Metazoa > Chordata > Chondrichthyes > Carcharhiniformes > Scyliorhinidae > Scyliorhinus > Scyliorhinus torazame. The sequence goes on along the minus strand of NC_092709.1, from coordinate 354,451,434 downwards.
AATCCGTCTCTCTGGTAACTGACCCTCAAATCCGTCTCTCTGGATACCGACCCTCAAATCCGTCTCTCTGGATACTGACCCTCAAATCCGTCTCTCTGGTAACTGACCCTCAAATCCGTCTCTCTCGTAACTGACCCTCAAATCCGTCTCTCTGGTTACTGACCCTCAAATCCGTCACTCTGTTTACTGACCCTCAAATACGTCTCTCTGGTTACTGACCCTCAAATCCGTCTCTCTGGTAACTGACCCTCAAATCCCTGTGTCTGGTAACTGACCCTCAAATCCGTCTCTCTGGTAACTGACCCTCAAATCCGTCTCTCTGGATACTGACCCTCAAATCCGTCTCTCTGGTAACTGACCCTCAAATCCGTCTCTCTGGTAACTGACCCTCAAATCCCTGTCTCTCTGGTTACTGACCCTCAAATCCGTCTCTCTGGTAACTGACCCTCAAATCCGTCTCTCTGGTAACTGACCCTCAAATCCGTCTCTCTGGTAACTGACCCTCAAATCCGTCTGTCTGGTAACTGACCCTCAAATCCGTCTCTCTGGTAACTGACCCTCAAATCCGTCTCTCTGGTAACTGACCCTCAAATCCGTCTCTCTGGTAACTGACCCTCAAATCCGTCTCTCTGGTTACTGACCCTCAAATCTGTCTCTCTGGTTACTGACCCTCAAATCCCTGTCTCTCTGGTAACTGACCCTCAAATCCGTCTCTCTGGTAACTGACCCTCAAATCCCTGTGTCTGGTAACTGACCCTCAAATCCGTCTCTCTGGTAACTGACCCTCAAATCCGTCTCTCTGGATACTGACCCTCAAATCCGTCTCTCTGGTAACTGACCCTCAAATCCGTCTCTCTGGTAACTGACCCTCAAATCCCTGTCTCTCTGGTTACTGACCCTCAAATCCGTCTCTCTGGTAACTGACCCTCAAATCCGTCTCTCTGGTTACTGACCCTCAAATCCGTCACTCTGTTTACTGACCCTCAAATCCGTCTCTCTGGTAACTGACCCTCAAATCCGTCTCTCTGGTAACTGACCCTCAAATCCGTCTCTCTGGTAACTGACCCTCAAATCCGTCTCTCTGGTAACTGACCCTCAAATCCGTCTCTCTGGTAACTGACCCTCAAATCCGTCTCTCTGGTTACTGACCCTCAAATCTGTCTCTCTGGTTACTGACCCTCAAATCCCTGTCTCTCTGGTAACTGACCCTCAAATCCGTCTCTCTGGTTACCGACCCTCAAATCCGTCTCTCTGGTTACTGACCCTCAAATCCGTCTCTCTGGTTACTGACCCTCAAATCCGTCTCTCTGGTAACTGACCCTCAAATCCCTGTGTCTGGTAACTGACCCTCAAATCCGTCTCTCTGGTAACTGACCCTCAAATCCCTGTCTCTCTGGATACTGACCCTCAAATCCGTCTCTCTGGTAACTGACCCTCAAATCCCTGTCTCTCTGGTAACTGACCCTCAAATCCGTCTCTCTGGTAACTGACCCTCAAATCCGTCTCTCTGGTAACTGACCCTCAAGTCCCTGTGTCTGGTAACTGACCCTCAAATCCGTCTCTCTGGTAACTGACCCTCAAATCCGTCTCTCTGGATACTGACCCTCAAATCCGTCTCTCAGGATACTGACCCTCAAATCCGTCTCTCTGGTAACTGACCCTCAAATCCGTCTCTCTCGTAACTGACCCTCAAATCCGTCTCTCTGGTTACTGACCCTCAAATCCGTCACTCTGTTTACTGACCCTCAAATACGTCTCTCTGGTTACTGACCCTCAAATCCGTCTCTCTGGTAACTGACCCTCAAATCCCTGTGTCTGGTAACTGACCCTCAAATCCGTCTCTCTGGTAACTGACCCTCAAATCCGTCTCTCTGGATACTGACCCTCAAATCCGTCTCTCTGGTAACTGACCCTCAAATCCGTCTCTCTGGTAACTGACCCTCAAATCCCTGTCTCTCTGGTTACTGACCCTCAAATCCGTCTCTCTGGTAACTGACCCTCAAATCCGTCTCTCTGGTAACTGACCCTCAAATCCGTCTCTCTGGTAACTGACCCTCAAATCCGTCTGTCTGGTAACTGACCCTCAAATCCGTCTCTCTGGTAACTGACCCTCAAATCCGTCTCTCTGGTAACTGACCCTCAAATCCGTCTCTCTGGTAACTGACCCTCAAATCCGTCTCTCTGGTTACTGACCCTCAAATCTGTCTCTCTGGTTACTGACCCTCAAATCCCTGTCTCTCTGGTAACTGACCCTCAAATCCGTCTCTCTGGTAACTGACCCTCAAATCCGTCTCTCTGGTTACTGACCATCAAATCCCTGTCTCTCTGGTTACTGACCCTCAAATCCGTCTCTCTGGTAACTGACCCTCAAATCCGTCTCTCTGGATACTGACCCTCAAATCCGTCTCTCTGGTTACCGACCCTCAAATCCGTCTCTCTGGTTACTGACCCTCAAATCCGTCTCTCTGGTTACTGACCCTCAAATCCGTCTCTCTGGTAACTGACCCTCAAATCCCTGTGTCTGGTAACTGACCCTCAAATCCCTGTCTCTCTGGTAACTGACCCTCAAATCCGTCTCTCTGGTAACTGACCCTCAAATCCCTGTGTCTGGTAACTGACCCTCAAATCCCTGTCTCTCTGGTAACTGACCCTCAAATCCGTCTCTCTGGTTACTGACCCTCAAATCCGTCTCTCTGGTAACTGACCCTCAAATCCCTGTGTCTGGTAACTGACCCTCAAATCCCTGTCTCTCTGGTTACTGACCCTCAAATCCGTCTCTCTGGTAACTGACCCTCAAATCCGTCTCTCTGGTAACTGACCCTCAAATCCGTCTCTCTGGTAACTGACCCTCAAATCCGTCTGTCTGGTAACTGACCCTCAAATCCGTCTCTCTGGTAACTGACCCTCAAATCCGTCTCTCTGGTAACTGACCCTCAAATCCGTCTCTCTGGTAACTGACCCTCAAATCCGTCTCTCTGGTTACTGACCCTCAAATCTGTCTCTCTGGTTACTGACCCTCAAATCCCTGTCTCTCTGGTAACTGACCCTCAAATCCGTCTCTCTGGTAACTGACCCTCAAATCCCTGTGTCTGGTAACTGACCCTCAAATCCGTCTCTCTGGTAACTGACCCTCAAATCCGTCTCTCTGGATACTGACCCTCAAATCCGTCTCTCTGGTAACTGACCCTCAAATCCGTCTCTCTGGTAACTGACCCTCAAATCCCTGTCTCTCTGGTTACTGACCCTCAAATCCGTCTCTCTGGTAACTGACCCTCAAATCCGTCTCTCTGGTTACTGACCCTCAAATCCGTCACTCTGTTTACTGACCCTCAAATCCGTCTCTCTGGTAACTGACCCTCAAATCCGTCTCTCTGGTAACTGACCCTCAAATCCGTCTCTCTGGTAACTGACCCTCAAATCCGTCTCTCTGGTAACTGACCCTCAAATCCGTCTCTCTGGTAACTGACCCTCAAATCCGTCTCTCTGGTTACTGACCCTCAAATCTGTCTCTCTGGTTACTGACCCTCAAATCCCTGTCTCTCTGGTAACTGACCCTCAAATCCGTCTCTCTGGTTACCGACCCTCAAATCCGTCTCTCTGGTTACTGACCCTCAAATCCGTCTCTCTGGTTACTGACCCTCAAATCCGTCTCTCTGGTAACTGACCCTCAAATCCCTGTGTCTGGTAACTGACCCTCAAATCCGTCTCTCTGGTAACTGACCCTCAAATCCCTGTCTCTCTGGATACTGACCCTCAAATCCGTCTCTCTGGTAACTGACCCTCAAATCCCTGTCTCTCTGGTAACTGACCCTCAAATCCGTCTCTCTGGTAACTGACCCTCAAATCCGTCTCTCTGGTAACTGACCCTCAAGTCCCTGTGTCTGGTAACTGACCCTCAAATCCGTCTCTCTGGTAACTGACCCTCAAATCCGTCTCTCTGGATACTGACCCTCAAATCCGTCTCTCAGGATACTGACCCTCAAATCCGTCTCTCTGGTAACTGACCCTCAAATCCGTCTCTCTCGTAACTGACCCTCAAATCCGTCTCTCTGGTTACTGACCCTCAAATCCGTCACTCTGTTTACTGACCCTCAAATACGTCTCTCTGGTTACTGACCCTCAAATCCGTCTCTCTGGTAACTGACCCTCAAATCCCTGTGTCTGGTAACTGACCCTCAAATCCGTCTCTCTGGTAACTGACCCTCAAATCCGTCTCTCTGGATACTGACCCTCAAATCCGTCTCTCTGGTAACTGACCCTCAAATCCGTCTCTCTGGTAACTGACCCTCAAATCCCTGTCTCTCTGGTTACTGACCCTCAAATCCGTCTCTCTGGTAACTGACCCTCAAATCCGTCTCTCTGGTAACTGACCCTCAAATCCGTCTCTCTGGTAACTGACCCTCAAATCCGTCTGTCTGGTAACTGACCCTCAAATCCGTCTCTCTGGTAACTGACCCTCAAATCCGTCTCTCTGGTAACTGACCCTCAAATCCGTCTCTCTGGTAACTGACCCTCAAATCCGTCTCTCTGGTTACTGACCCTCAAATCTGTCTCTCTGGTTACTGACCCTCAAATCCCTGTCTCTCTGGTAACTGACCCTCAAATCCGTCTCTCTGGTAACTGACCCTCAAATCCGTCTCTCTGGTTACTGACCATCAAATCCCTGTCTCTCTGGTTACTGACCCTCAAATCCGTCTCTCTGGTAACTGACCCTCAAATCCGTCTCTCTGGATACTGACCCTCAAATCCGTCTCTCTGGTTACCGACCCTCAAATCCGTCTCTCTGGTTACTGACCCTCAAATCCGTCTCTCTGGTTACTGACCCTCAAATCCGTCTCTCTGGTAACTGACCCTCAAATCCCTGTGTCTGGTAACTGACCCTCAAATCCGTCTCTCCGGTAACTGACCCTCAAATCCGTCTCTCTGGATACTGACCCTCAAATCCGTCTCTCTGGATACTGACCCTCAAATCCGTCTCTCTGGTAACTGACCCTCAAATCCGTCTCTCTGGATACTGACCCTCAAATCCGTCTCTCTGGTTACCGACCCTCAAATCCGTCTCTCTGGTTACTGACCCTCAAATCCGTCTCTCTGGTTACTGACCCTCAAATCCGTCTCTCTGGTAACTGACCCTCAAATCCCTGTGTCTGGTAACTGACCCTCAAATCCGTCTCTCCGATAACTGACCCTCAAATCCGTCTCTCTGGATACTGACCCTCAAATCCGTCTCTCTGGATACTGACCCTCAAATCCGTCTCTCTGGTAACTGACCCTCAAATCCGTCTCTCTGGTAACTGACCCTCAAATCCGTCTCTCTGGTAACTGACCCTCAAATCCGTCTCTCTGGTAACTGACCCTCAAATACGTCTCTCTGGTTACTGACCCTCAAATCCGTCTCTCTGGTAACTGACCCTCAAATCCGTCTCTCTGGTAACTGACCCTCAAATCCGTCTCTCTGGTTACTGACCCTCAAATCCCTGTGTCTGGTAACTGACCCTCAAATCCGTCTCTCTGGTAACTGACCCTCAAATCCGTCTCTCTGGTTACTGACCCTCAAATCCGTCTCTCTGGTTACTGACCCTCAAATCCGTCTCTCTGGTAACTGACCCTCAAATCCGTCTCTCTGGTAACTGACCCTCAAATCCGTCTCTCTGGTTACTGACCCTCAAATCCGTCTCTCTGGTTACTGACCCTCTAATCCGTCTCTCTGGTTACTGACCCTCTAATCTGTCTCCCTGGTTACTGACCCTCAAATCCGTCTCTCTGGCAACTGACCCTCAAATCCCTGTCTCTCTGGTTACTGACCCTCAAATCCGTCTCTCTGGTAACTGACCCTCAAATCCGTCTCTCTGGTAACTGACCCTCAAATCCGTCTCTCTGGTTACCGACCCTCAAATCCCTGTCTCTCTGGTTACTGACCCTCAAATCCGTCTCTCTGGTAACTGACCCTCAAATCCCTGTCTCTCTGGTTACTGACCCTCAAATCCGTCTCTCTGGTAACCGACCCTCAAATCCGTCTCTCTGGTTACTGACCCTCAAATCCGTCTCTCTGGTTACTGACCCTCAAATCCGTCTCTCTGGTAACTGACCCTCAAATCCGTCTCTCTGGTAACTGACCCTCAAATCCCTGTGTCTGGTAACTGACCCTCAAATCCGTCTCTCTGGTAACTGACCCTCAAATCCGTCTCTCTGGATACTGACCCTCAAATCCGTCTCTCTGGTAACTGACCCTCAAATCCGTCTCTCTGGTAACTGACCCTCAAATCCGTCTCTCTGGTTACTGACCCTCAAATCCGTCTCTCTGGTTACTGACCCTCAAATCCGTCTCTCTGGTAACTGACCCTCAAATCCGTCTCTCTGGTTACTGACCCTCAAATCCGTCTCTCTTGTAACTGACCCTCAAATCCGTCTCTCTGGTAACTGACCCTCAAATCCGTCTCTCTGGTAACTGACCCTCAAATCCTTCTCTCTGGATACTGACCCTCAAATCCGTCTCTCTGGTAACTGACCCTCAAATCCGTCTCTCTGGTAACTGACCCTCAAATCCGTCTCTCTGGTAACTGACCCTCAAATCCGTCTCTCTGGTTACTGACCCTCAAATCTGTCTCTCTGGTTACTGACCCTCAAATCCCTGTCTCTCTGGTTACTGACCCTCAAATCCGTCTCTCTGGTTACTGACCCTCAAATCCGTCTCTCTGGTAACTGACCCTCAAATCCGTCTCTCTGGTTACTGACCCTCAAATCCCTGTCTCTCTGGTTACTGACCCTCAAATCCGTCTCTCTGGTTACTGACCCTCAAATCCGTCTCTCTGGTTACTGACCCTCAAATCCGTCTCTCTGGTTACTGACCCTCTAATCCGTCTCTCTGGTTACTGACCCTCTAATCTGTCTCTCTGGTTACTGACCCTCAAATCCGTCACTCTGGCAACTGACCCTCAAATCCCTGTCTCTCTGGTTACTGACCCTCAAATCCGTCTCTCTGTTAACTGACCCTCAAATCCGTCTCTCTGGTAACTGACCCTCAAATCCGTCTCTCTGGTTACCGACCCTCAAATCCCTGTCTCTCTGGTTACTGACCCTCAAATCCGTCTCTCTGGTAACTGACCCTCAAATCCCTGTCTCTCTGGTTACTGACCCTCAAATCCGTCTCTCTGGTAACCGACCCTCAAATCCGTCTCTCTGGTTACTGACCCTCAAATCCGTCTCTCTGGTTACTGACCCTCAAATCCGTCTCTCTGGTAACTGACCCTCAAATCCGTCTCTCTGGTAACTGACCCTCAAATCCCTGTGTCTGGTAACTGACCCTCAAATCCGTCTCGCTGGTAACTGACCCTCAAATCCGTCTCTCTGGATACTGACCCTCAAATCCGTCTCTCTGGTAACTGACCCTCAAATCCGTCTCTCTGGTAACTGACCCTCAAATCCGTCTCTCTGGTTACTGACCCTCAAATCCGTCTCTCTGGTTACTGACCCTCAAATCCGTCTCTCTGGTAACTGACCCTCAAATCCGTCTCTCTGGTTACTGACCCTCAAATCCGTCTCTCTGGTAACTGACCCTCAAATCCGTCTCTCTGGTAACTGACCCTCAAATCCGTCTCTCTGGTAACTGACCCTCAAATCCGTCTCTCTGGTTACTGACCCTCAAATCTGTCTCTCTGGTTACTGACCCTCAAATCCCTGTCTCTCTGGTTACTGACCCTCAAATCCGTCTCTCTGGTTACTGACCCTCAAATCCGTCTCTCTGGTAACTGACCCTCAAATCCGTCTCTCTGGTTACTGACCCTCAAATCCCTGTCTCTCTGGTTACTGACCCTCAAATCCGTCTCTCTGGTTACTGACCCACAAATCCGTCTCTCTGGTTACTGACCCTCAAATCCGTCTCTCTGGTTACTGACCCTCAAATCCGTCTCTCTGGTAACTGACCCTCAAATCCGTCTCTCTGGTTACTGACCCTCAAATCCGTCTCTCTGGTAACTGACCCTCAAATCCGTCTCTCTGGTTACTGACCCTCAAATCCGTCTCTCTGGTAACTGACCCTCAAATCCCTGTCTCTCTGGTTACTGACCCTCAAATCCGTCTCTCTGGTAACTGACCCTCAAATCCGTCTCTCTGGTTACTGACCCTCAAATCCGTCTCTCTGGTAACTGACCCTCAAATCTGTCTCTCTGGTTACTGACCCTCAAATCCCTGTCTCTCTGGTTACTGACCCTCAAATCCGTCTCTCTGGTTACTGACCCTCAAATCCGTCTCTCTGGTAACTGACCCTCAAATCCGTCTCTCTGGTTACTGACCCTCAAATCCCTGTCTCTCTGGTTACTGACCCTCAAATCCGTCTCTCTGGTTACTGACCCTCAAATCCGTCTCTCTGGTAACTGACCCTCAAATCCGTCTCTCTGGTTACTGACCCTCAAATCCCTGTCTCTCTGGTAACTGACCCTCAAATCCCTGTCTCTCTGGTTACTGACCCTCAAATCCGTCTCTCTGGTTACTGACCCTCAAATCCGTCTCTCTGGTAACTGACCCTCAAATCCGTCTCTCTGGTTACTGACCCTCAAATCCGTCTCTCTGGTTACTGACCCTCAAATCCCTGTCTCTCTGGTTACTGACCCTCAAATCCGTCTCTCTGGTTACTGACCCTCAAATCCGTCTCTCTGGTTACTGACCCTCAAATCCCTGTCTCTCTGGTTACTGACCCTCAAATCCGTCTCTCTGGTTACTGACCCTCAAATCCGTCACTCTGTTTACTGACCCTCAAATCCGTCTCTCTGGTAACTGACCCTCAAATCCCTGTCTCTCTGGTTACTGACCCTCAAATCCGTCTCTCTGGTTACTGACCCTCAAATCCGTCTCTCTGGTTACTGACCCTCAAATCCGTCTCTCTGGTAACTGACCCTCAAATCCCTGTCTCTCTGGTTACTGACCCTCAAATCCGTCTCTCTGTTTACTGACCCTCAAATCCCTGTCTCTCTGGTTACTGACCCTCAAATCCGTCTCTCTGGTTACTGACCCTCAAATCCGTCTCTCTGGTAACTGACCCTCAAATCCCTGTCTCTCTGGTTACTGACCCTCAAATCCCTGTCTCTCTGGTTACTGACCCTCAAATCCGTCTCTCTGGTTACTGACCCTCAAATCCGTCTCTCTGGTAACTGACCCTCAAATCCCTGTCTCTCTGGTTACTGACCCTCAAATCCGTCTCTCTGGTAACTGACCCTCAGATCCGTCTCTCTGGTAACTGACCCTCAAATCCGTCTCTCTGGTTACTGACCCTCAAATCCGTCTCTCTGGTTACTGACCCTCAAATCCGTCTCTCTGGTTACTGACCCTCAAATCCGTCTCTCTGGTAACTGACCCTCAAATCCCTGTCTCTCTGGTTACTGACCCTCAAATCCGTCTCTCTGGTTTCTGACCCTCAAATCCGTCTCTCTGGTAACTGACCCTCAAATCCGTCTCTCTGGTTACTGACCCTCAAATCCGTCTCTCTGGTTACTGACCCTCAAATCCGTCTCTCTGGTAACTGACCCTCAAATCCCTGTCTCTCTGGTTACTGACCCTCAAATCCGTCTCTCTGGTTACTGACCCTCAAATCCGTCTCTCTGGTTACTGACCCTCAAATCCGTCTCTCTGGTTACTGACCCTCTAATCTGTCTCTCTGGTTACTGACCCTCAAATCCCTGTCTCTCTGGTTACTGACCCTCAAATCCCTGTCTCTCTGGTTACTGACCCTCAAATCCCTGTCTCTCTGGTTACTGACCCTCAAATCCGTCTCTCTGGTTACTGACCTTCAAATCCGTCTCTCTGGTAACTGACCCTCAAATCCGTCTCTCTGGTTACTGACCCTCAACTCCCTGTCTCTCTGGTAACTGACCCTCAAATCCGTCTCTCTGGATACTGACCCTCAAATCCGTCTCTCTGGTAACTGACCCTCAAATCCCTGTCTCTCTGGTTACTGACCCTCAAATCCCTGTCTCTCTGGTTACTGACCCTCAAATCCCTGTCTCTCTGGTTACTGACCCTCAAATCCGTCTCTCTGGTTACTGACCCTCAAATCCGTCTCTCTGGTAACTGACCCTCAAATCCGTCTCTCTGGTTACTGACCCTCAACTCCCTGTCTCTCTGGTAACTGACCCTCAAATCCGTCTCTCTGGATACTGAGCCTCAAATCTGTCTCTCTGGTTACTGACCCTCAAATCCGTCTCTCTGGTAACTGACCCTCAAATCCGTCTCTCTGGTAACTGACCCTCAAATCCGTCTCTCTGGTTACTGACCCTCAACTCCCTGTCTCTCTGGTAACTGACCCTCAAATCCGTCTCTCTGGTAACTGACCCTCAAATCCGTCACTCTGGTTACTGACCCTCAAATCCGTCTCTCTGGTAACTGACCCTCAAATCCCTGTCTCTCTGGTTACTGACCCTCAAATCCGTCTCTCTGGTTACTGACCCTCAAATCCGTCTCTCTGGTAACTGACCCTCAAATCCGTCTCTCTGGTAACTGACCCTCAAATCCCTGTGTCTGGTAACTGACCCTCAAATCCGTCTCTCTGGTAACTGACCCTCAAATCCGTCTCTCTGGATACTGACCCTCAAATCCGTCTCTCTGGTAACTGACCCTCAAATCCGTCTCTCTGGTAACTGACCCTCAAATCCCTGTCTCTCTGGTTACTGACCCTCAAATCCGTCTCTCTGGTTTCTGACCCTCAAATCCGTCTCTCTGGTAACTGACCCTCAAATCCGTCTCTCTGGTTACTGACCCTCAAATCCGTCTCTCTGGTTACTGACCCTCAAATCCGTCTCTCTGGTAACTGACCCTCAAATCCCTGTCTCTCTGGTTACTGACCCTCAAATCCGTCTCTCTGGTTACTGACCCTCAAATCCGTCTCTCTGGTTACTGACCCTCAAATCCGTCTCTCTGGTTACTGACCCTCCTATCTGTCTCTCTGGTTACTGACCCTCAAATCCCTGTCTCTCTGGTTACTGACCCTCAAATCCCTGTCTCTCTGGTTACTGACCCTCAAATCCCTGTCTCTCTGGTTACTGACCCTCAAATCCGTCTCTCTGGTTACTGACCTTCAAATCCGTCTCTCTGGTAACTGACCCTCAAATCCGTCTCTCTGGTTACTGACCCTCAACTCCCTGTCTCTCTGGTTACTGACCCTCAAATCCGTCTCTCTGGTTACTGACCCTCAAATCCGTCTCTCTGGTAACTGACCCTCAAATCCCTGTCTCTCTGGTTACTGACCCTCAAATCCGTCTCTCTGGTTTCTGACCCTCAAATCCGTCTCTCTGGTAACTGACCCTCAAATCCGTCTCTCTGGTTACTGACCCTCAAATCCGTCTCTCTGGTTACTGACCCTCAAATCCGTCTCTCTGGTAACTGACCCTCAAATCCCTGTCTCTCTGGTTACTGACCCTCAAATCCGTCTCTCTGGTTACTGACCCTCAAATCCGTCTCTCTGGTTACTGACCCTCAAATCCGTCTCTCTGGTTACTGACCCTCTAATCTGTCTCTCTGGTTACTGACCCTCAAATCCCTGTCTCTCTGGTTACTGACCCTCAAATCCCTGTCTCTCTGGTTACTGACCCTCAAATCCCTGTCTCTCTGGTTACTGACCCTCAAATCCGTCTCTCTGGTTACTGACCTTCAAATCCGTCTCTCTGGTAACTGACCCTCAAATCCGTCTCTCTGGTTACTGACCCTCAACTCCCTGTCTCTCTGGTAACTGACCCTCAAATCCGTCTCTCTGGATACTGACCCTCAAATCCGTCTCTCTGGTAACTGACCCTCAAATCCCTGTCTCTCTGGTTACTGACCCTCAAATCCCTGTCTCTCTGGTTACTGACCCTCAAATCCCTGTCTCTCTGGTTACTGACCCTCAAATCCGTCTCTCTGGTTACTGACCCTCAAATCCGTCTCTCTGGTAACTGACCCTCAAATCCGTCTCTCTGGTTACTGACCCTCAACTCCCTGTCTCTCTGGTAACTGACCCTCAAATCCGTCTCTCTGGATACTGAGCCTCAAATCTGTCTCTCTGGTTACTGACCCTCAAATCCGTCTCTCTGGTAACTGACCCTCAAATCCGTCTCTCTGGTAACTGACCCTCAAATCCGTCTCTCTGGTTACTGACCCTCAACTCCCTGTCTCTCTGGTAACTGACCCTCAAATCCGTCTCTCTGGTAACTGACCCTCAAATCCGTCACTCTGGTTACTGACCCTCAAATCCGTCTCTCTGGTAACTGACCCTCAAATCCCTGTCTCTCTGGTTACTGACCCTCAAATCCGTCTCTCTGGTTACTGACCCTCAAATCCGTCTCTCTGGTAACTGACCCTCAAATCCGTCTCTCTGGTAACTGACCCTCAAATCCGTCTCTCTGGTAACTGACCCTCAAATCCCTGTGTCTGGTAACTGACCCTCAAATCCGTCTCTCTGGTAACTGACCCTCAAATCCGTCTCTCTGGATACTGACCCTCAAATCCGTCTCTCTGGTAACTGACCCTCAAATCCGTCTCTCTGGTAACTGACCCTCAAATCCCTGTCTCTCTGGTTACTGACCCTCAAATCCGTCTGTCTGGTTTCTGACCCTCAAATCCGTCTCTCTGGTAACTGACCCTCAAATCCGTCTCTCTGGTTACTGACCCTCAAATCCGTCTCTCTGGTTACTGACCCTCAAATCCGTCTCTCTGGTAACTGACCCTCAAATCCCTGTCTCTCTGGTTACTGACCCTCAAATCCGTCTCTCTGGTTACTGACCCTCAAATCCGTCTCTCTGGTTACTGACCCTCAAATCCGTCTCTCTGGTTACTGACCCTCCTATCTGTCTCTCTGGTTACTGACCCTCAAATCCCTGTCTCTCTGGTTACTGACCCTCAAATCCCTGTCTCTCTGGTTACTGACCCTCAAATCCCTGTCTCTCTGGTTACTGACCCTCAAATCCGTCTCTCTGGTTACTGACCTTCAAATCCGTCTCTCTGGTAACTGACCCTCAAATCCGTCTCTCTGGTTACTGACCCTCAACTCCCTGTCTCTCTGGTAACTGACCCTCAAATCCGTCTCTCTGGATACTGACCCTCAAATCCGTCTCTCTGGTAACTGACCCTCAAATCCGTCTCTCTGGTAACTGACCCTCAAATCCGTCTCTCTGGTAACTGACCCTCAAATCCGTCTCTCTGGTTACTGACCCTCAAATCTGTCTCTCTGGTTACTGACCCTCAAATCCCTGTCTCTCTGGTTACTGACCCTCAAATCCGTCTCTCTGGTTACTGACCCTCAAATCCGTCTCTCTGGTAACTGACCCTCAAATCCGTCTCTCTGGTTACTGACCCTCAAATCCCTGTCTCTCTGGTTACTGACCCTCAAATCCGTCTCTCTGGTTACTGACCCTCAAATCCGTCTCTCTGGTTACTGACCCTCAAATCCGTCTCTCTGGTTACTGACCCTCTAATCCGTCTCTCTGGTTACTGACCCTCTAATCTGTCTCTCTGGTTACTGACCCTCAAATCCGTCACTCTGGCAACTGACCCTCAAATCCCTGTCTCTCTGGTTACTGACCCTCAAATCCGTCTCTCTGTTAACTGACCCTCAAATCCGTCTCTCTGGTAACTGACCCTCAAATCCGTCTCTCTGGTTACCGACCCTCAAATCCCTGTCTCTCTGGTTACTGACCCTCAAATCCGTCTCTCTGGTAACTGACCCTCAAATCCCTGTCTCTCTGGTTACTGACCCTCAAATCCGTCTCTCTGGTAACCGACCCTCAAATCCGTCTCTCTGGTTACTGACCCTCAAATCCGTCTCTCTGGTTACTGACCCTCAAATCCGTCTCTCTGGTAACTGACCCTCAAATCCGTCTCTCTGGTAACTGACCCTCAAATCCCTGTGTCTGGTAACTGACCCTCAAATCCGTCTCGCTGGTAACTGACCCTCAAATCCGTCTCTCTGGATACTGACCCTCAAATCCGTCTCTCTGGTAACTGACCCTCAAATCCGTCTCTCTGGTAACTGACCCTCAAATCCGTCTCTCTGGTTACTGACCCTCAAATCCGTCTCTCTGGTTACTGACCCTCAAATCCGTCTCTCTGGTAACTGACCCTCAAATCCGTCTCTCTGGTTACTGACCCTCAAATCCGTCTCTCTGGTAACTGACCCTCAAATCCGTCTCTCTGGTAACTGACCCTCAAATCCGTCTCTCTGGTAACTGACCCTCAAATCCGTCTCTCTGGTTACTGACCCTCAAATCTGTCTCTCTGGTTACTGACCCTCAAATCCCTGTCTCTCTGGTTACTGACCCTCAAATCCGTCTCTCTGGTTACTGACCCTCAAATCCGTCTCTCTGGTAACTGACCCTCAAATCCGTCTCTCTGGTTACTGACCCTCAAATCCCTGTCTCTCTGGTTACTGACCCTCAAATCCGTCTCTCTGGTTACTGACCCACAAATCCGTCTCTCTGGTTACTGACCCTCAAATCCGTCTCTCTGGTTACTGACCCTCAAATCCGTCTCTCTGGTAACTGACCCTCAAATCCGTCTCTCTGGTTACTGACCCTCAAATCCGTCTCTCTGGTAACTGACCCTCAAATCCGTCTCTCTGGTTACTGACCCTCAAATCCGTCTCTCTGGTAACTGACCCTCAAATCCCTGTCTCTCTGGTTACTGACCCTCAAATCCGTCTCTCTGGTAACTGACCCTCAAATCCGTCTCTCTGGTTACTGACCCTCAAATCCGTCTCTCTGGTAACTGACCCTCAAATCTGTCTCTCTGGTTACTGACCCTCAAATCCCTGTCTCTCTGGTTACTGACCCTCAAATCCGTCTCTCTGGTTACTGACCCTCAAATCCGTCTCTCTGGTAACTGACCCTCAAATCCGTCTCTCTGGTTACTGACCCTCAAATCCCTGTCTCTCTGGTTACTGACCCTCAAATCCGTCTCTCTGGTTACTGACCCTCAAATCCGTCTCTCTGGTAACTGACCCTCAAATCCGTCTCTCTGGTTACTGACCCTCAAATCCCTGTCTCTCTGGTAACTGACCCTCAAATCCCTGTCTCTCTGGTTACTGACCCTCAAATCCGTCTCTCTGGTTACTGACCCTCAAATCCGTCTCTCTGGTAACTGACCCTCAAATCCGTCTCTCTGGTTACTGACCCTCAAATCCGTCTCTCTGGTTACTGACCCTCAAATCCCTGTCTCTCTGGTTACTGACCCTCAAATCCGTCTCTCTGGTTACTGACCCTCAAATCCGTCTCTCTGGTTACTGACCCTCAAATCCCTGTCTCTCTGGTTACTGACCCTCAAATCCGTCTCTCTGGTTACTGACCCTCAAATCCGTCACTCTGTTTACTGACCCTCAAATCCGTCTCTCTGGTAACTGACCCTCAAATCCCTGTCTCTCTGGTTACTGACCCTCAAATCCGTCTCTCTGGTTACTGACCCTCAAATCCGTCTCTCTGGTTACTGACCCTCAAATCCGTCTCTCTGGTAACTGACCCTCAAATCCCTGTCTCTCTGGTTACTGACCCTCAAATCCGTCTCTCTGTTTACTGACCCTCAAATCCCTGTCTCTCTGGTTACTGACCCTCAAATCCGTCTCTCTGGTTACTGACCCTCAAATCCGTCTCTCTGGTAACTGACCCTCAAATCCCTGTCTCTCTGGTTACTGACCCTCAAATCCCTGTCTCTCTGGTTACTGACCCTCAAATCCGTCTCTCTGGTTACTGACCCTCAAATCCGTCTCTCTGGTAACTGACCCTCAAATCCCTGTCTCTCTGGTTACTGACCCTCAAATCCGTCTCTCTGGTAACTGACCCTCAGATCCGTCTCTCTGGTAACTGACCCTCAAATCCGTCTCTCTGGTTACTGACCCTCAAATCCGTCTCTCTGGTTACTGACCCTCAAATCCGTCTCTCTGGTTACTGACCCTCAAATCCGTCTCTCTGGTAACTGACCCTCAAATCCCTGTCTCTCTGGTTACTGACCCTCAAATCCGTCTCTCTGGTTTCTGACCCTCAAATCCGTCTCTCTGGTAACTGACCCTCAAATCCGTCTCTCTGGTTACTGACCCTCAAATCCGTCTCTCTGGTTACTGACCCTCAAATCCGTCTCTCTGGTAACTGACCCTCAAATCCCTGTCTCTCTGGTTACTGACCCTCAAATCCGTCTCTCTGGTTACTGACCCTCAAATCCGTCTCTCTGGTTACTGACCCTCAAATCCGTCTCTCTGGTTACTGACCCTCTAATCTGTCTCTCTGGTTACTGACCCTCAAATCCCTGTCTCTCTGGTTACTGACCCTCAAATCCCTGTCTCTCTGGTTACTGACCCTCAAATCCCTGTCTCTCTGGTTACTGACCCTCAAATCCGTCTCTCTGGTTACTGACCTTCAAATCCGTCTCTCTGGTAACTGACCCTCAAATCCGTCTCTCTGGTTACTGACCCTCAACTCCCTGTCTCTCTGGTAACTGACCCTCAAATCCGTCTCTCTGGATACTGACCCTCAAATCCGTCTCTCTGGTAACTGACCCTCAAATCCCTGTCTCTCTGGTTACTGACCCTCAAATCCCTGTCTCTCTGGTTACTGACCCTCAAATCCCTGTCTCTCTGGTTACTGACCCTCAAATCCGTCTCTCTGGTTACTGACCCTCAAATCCGTCTCTCTGGTAACTGACCCTCAAATCCGTCTCTCTGGTTACTGACCCTCAACTCCCTGTCTCTCTGGTAACTGACCCTCAAATCCGTCTCTCTGGATACTGAGCCTCAAATCTGTCTCTCTGGTTACTGACCCTCAAATCCGTCTCTCTGGTAACTGACCCTCAAATCCGTCTCTCTGGTAACTGACCCTCAAATCCGTCTCTCTGGTTACTGACCCTCAACTCCCTGTCTCTCTGGTAACTGACCCTCAAATCCGTCTCTCTGGTAACTGACCCTCAAATCCGTCACTCTGGTTACTGACCCTCAAATCCGTCTCTCTGGTAACTGACCCTCAAATCCCTGTCTCTCTGGTTACTGACCCTCAAATCCGTCTCTCTGGTTACTGACCCTCAAATCCGTCTCTCTGGTAACTGACCCTCAAATCCGTCTCTCTGGTAACTGACCCTCAAATCCCTGTGTCTGGTAACTGACCCTCAAATCCGTCTCTCTGGTAACTGACCCTCAAATCCGTCTCTCTGGATACTGACCCTCAAATCCGTCTCTCTGGTAACTGACCCTCAAATCCGTCTCTCTGGTAACTGACCCTCAAATCCCTGTCTCTCTGGTTACTGACCCTCAAATCCGTCTCTCTGGTTTCTGACCCTCAAATCCGTCTCTCTGGTAACTGACCCTCAAATCCGTCTCTCTGGTTACTGACCCTCAAATCCGTCTCTCTGGTTACTGACCCTCAAATCCGTCTCTCTGGTAACTGACCCTCAAATCCCTGTCTCTCTGGTTACTGACCCTCAAATCCGTCTCTCTGGTTACTGACCCTCAAATCCGTCTCTCTGGTTACTGACCCTCAAATCCGTCTCTCTGGTTACTGACCCTCCTATCTGTCTCTCTGGTTACTGACCCTCAAATCCCTGTCTCTCTGGTTACTGACCCTCAAATCCCTGTCTCTCTGGTTACTGACCCTCAAATCCCTGTCTCTCTGGTTACTGACCCTCAAATCCGTCTCTCTGGTTACTGACCTTCAAATCCGTCTCTCTGGTAACTGACCCTCAAATCCGTCTCTCTGGTTACTGACCCTCAACTCCCTGTCTCTCTGGTTACTGACCCTCAAATCCGTCTCTCTGGTTACTGACCCTCAAATCCGTCTCTCTGGTAACTGACCCTCAAATCCCTGTCTCTCTGGTTACTGACCCTCAAATCCGTCTCTCTGGTTTCTGACCCTCAAATCCGTCTCTCTGGTAACTGACCCTCAAATCCGTCTCTCTGGTTACTGACCCTCAAATCCGTCTCTCTGGTTACTGACCCTCAAATCCGTCTCTCTGGTAACTGACCCTCAAATCCCTGTCTCTCTGGTTACTGACCCTCAAATCCGTCTCTCTGGTTACTGACCCTCAAATCCGTCTCTCTGGTTACTGACCCTCAAATCCGTCTCTCTGGTTACTGACCCTCTAATCTGTCTCTCTGGTTACTGACCCTCAAATCCCTGTCTCTCTGGTTACTGACCCTCAAATCCCTGTCTCTCTGGTTACTGACCCTCAAATCCCTGTCTCTCTGGTTACTGACCCTCAAATCCGTCTCTCTGGTTACTGACCTTCAAATCCGTCTCTCTGGTAACTGACCCTCAAATCCGTCTCTCTGGTTACTGACCCTCAACTCCCTGTCTCTCTGGTAACTGACCCTCAAATCCGTCTCTCTGGATACTGACCCTCAAATCCGTCTCTCTGGTAACTGACCCTCAAATCCCTGTCTCTCTGGTTACTGACCCTCAAATCCCTGTCTCTCTGGTTACTGACCCTCAAATCCCTGTCTCTCTGGTTACTGACCCTCAAATCCGTCTCTCTGGTTACTGACCCTCAAATCCGTCTCTCTGGTAACTGACCCTCAAATCCGTCTCTCTGGTTACTGACCCTCAACTCCCTGTCTCTCTGGTAACTGACCCTCAAATCCGTCTCTCTGGATACTGAGCCTCAAATCTGTCTCTCTGGTTACTGACCCTCAAATCCGTCTCTCTGGTAACTGACCCTCAAATCCGTCTCTCTGGTAACTGACCCTCAAATCCGTCTCTCTGGTTACTGACCCTCAACTCCCTGTCTCTCTGGTAACTGACCCTCAAATCCGTCTCTCTGGTAACTGACCCTCAAATCCGTCACTCTGGTTACTGACCCTCAAATCCGTCTCTCTGGTAACTGACCCTCAAATCCCTGTCTCTCTGGTTACTGACCCTCAAATCCGTCTCTCTGGTTACTGACCCTCAAATCCGTCTCTCTGGTAACTGACCCTCAAATCCGTCTCTCTGGTAACTGACCCTCAAATCCGTCTCTCTGGTAACTGACCCTCAAATCCCTGTGTCTGGTAACTGACCCTCAAATCCGTCTCTCTGGTAACTGACCCTCAAATCCGTCTCTCTGGATACTGACCCTCAAATCCGTCTCTCTGGTAACTGACCCTCAAATCCGTCTCTCTGGTAACTGACCCTCAAATCCCTGTCTCTCTGGTTACTGACCCTCAAATCCGTCTGTCTGGTTTCTGACCCTCAAATCCGTCTCTCTGGTAACTGACCCTCAAATCCGTCTCTCTGGTTACTGACCCTCAAATCCGTCTCTCTGGTTACTGACCCTCAAATCCGTCTCTCTGGTAACTGACCCTCAAATCCCTGTCTCTCTGGTTACTGACCCTCAAATCCGTCTCTCTGGTTACTGACCCTCAAATCCGTCTCTCTGGTTACTGACCCTCAAATCCGTCTCTCTGGTTACTGACCCTCCTATCTGTCTCTCTGGTTACTGACCCTCAAATCCCTGTCTCTCTGGTTACTGACCCTCAAATCCCTGTCTCTCTGGTTACTGACCCTCAAATCCCTGTCTCTCTGGTTACTGACCCTCAAATCCGTCTCTCTGGTTACTGACCTTCAAATCCGTCTCTCTGGTAACTGACCCTCAAATCCGTCTCTCTGGTTACTGACCCTCAACTCCCTGTCTCTCTGGTAACTGACCCTCAAATCCGTCTCTCTGGATACTGACCCTCAAATCCGTCTCTCTGGTAACTGACCCTCAAATCCCTGTCTCTCTGGTTACTGACCCTCAAATCCCTGTCTCTCTGGTTACTGACCCTCAAATCCCTGTCTCTCTGGTTACTGACCCTCAAATCCCTGTCTCTCTGGTTACTGACCCTCAAATCCGTCTCTCTGGTTACTGACCCTCAAATCCGTCTCTCTGGTAACTGACCCTCAAATCCGTCTCTCTGGTTACTGACCCTCAACTCCCTGTCTCTCTGGTAACTGACCCTCAAATCCGTCTCTCTGGATACTGACCCTCAAATCTGTCTCTCTGGTTACTGACCCTCAAATCCGTCTCTTTGGTAACTGACCCTCAAATCCGTCTCTCTGGTAACTGACTCTCAAATCCGTCTCTCTGGTTACTGACCCTCAACTCCCTGTCTCTCTGGTAACTGACCCTCAAATCCGTCTCTCTGGTAACTGACCCTCAAATCCGTCACTCTGGTTACTGACCCTCAAATCCGTCTCTCTGGTAACTGACCCTCAAATCCCTGTCTCTCTGGTTACTGACCCTCAAATCCGTCTCTCTGGTTACTGACCCTCAACTCCCTGTCTCTCTGGTTACTGACCCTCAAATCCGTCTCTCTGGTAACTGACCCTCAAATCCCTGTCTCTCTGGTTACTGACCCTCAAATCCGTCTCTCTGGTTACTGACCCTCAAATCCGTCTCTCTGGTAACTGACCCTCAAATCCGTCTCTCTGGTAACTGACCCTCAAATCCGTCTCTCTGGTAACTGACCCTCAAATCCCTGTGTCTGGTAACTGACCCTCAAATCCGTCTCTCTGGTAACTGACCCTCAAATCCGTCTCTCTGGATACTGACCCTCAAATCCGTCTCTCTGGTAACTGACCCTCAAATCCGTCTCTCTGGTAACTGACCCTCAAATCCGTCTCTCTGGTTACTGACCCTCAAATCCGTCTCTCTGGTTACTGACCCTCAAATCCGTCTCTCTGGTAACTGACCCTCAAATCCGTCTCTCTGGTTACTGACCCTCAAATCCGTCTCTCTTGTAACTGACCCTCAAATCCGTCTCTCTGGTAACTGACCCTCAAATCCGTCTCTCTGGTAACTGACCCTCAAATCCTTCTCTCTGGATACTGACCCTCAAATCCGTCTCTCTGGTAACTGACCCTCAAATCCGTCTCTCTGGTAACTGACCCTCAAATCCGTCTCTCTGGTAACTGACCCTCAAATCCGTCTCTCTGGTTACTGACCCTCAAATCTGTCTCTCTGGTTACTGACCCTCAAATCCCTGTCTCTCTGGTTACTGACCCTCAAATCCGTCTCTCTGGTTACTGACCCTCAAATCCGTCTCTCTGGTAACTGACCCTCAAATCCGTCTCTCTGGTTACTGACCCTCAAATCCCTGTCTCTCTGGTTACTGACCCTCAAATCCGTCTCTCTGGTTACTGACCCTCAAATCCGTCTCTCTGGTTACTGACCCTCAAATCCGTCTCTCTGGTTACTGACCCTCTAATCCGTCTCTCTGGTTACTGACCCTCTAATCTGTCTCTCTGGTTACTGACCCTCAAATCCCTGTCTCTCTGGTTACTGACCCTCAAATCCGTCTCTCTGTTAACTGACCCTCAAATCCGTCTCTCTGGTAACTGACCCTCAAATCCGTCTCTCTGGTTACCGACCCTCAAATCCCTGTCTCTCTGGTTACTGACCCTCAAATCCGTCTCTCTGGTAACTGACCCTCAAATCCCTGTCTCTCTGGTTACTGACCCTCAAATCCGTCTCTCTGGTAACCGACCCTCAAATCCGTCTCTCTGGTTACTGACCCTCAAATCCGTCTCTCTGGTTACTGACCCTCAAATCCGTCTCTCTGGTAACTGACCCTCAAATCCGTCTCTCTGGTAACTGACCCTCAAATCCCTGTGTCTGGTAACTGACCCTCAAATCCGTCTCTCTGGTAACTGACCCTCAAATCCGTCTCTCTGGATACTGACCCTCAAATCCGTCTCTCTGGTAACTGACCCTCAAATCCGTCTCTCTGGTAACTGACCCTCAAATCCGTCTCTCTGGTTACTGACCCTCAAATCCGTCTCTCTGGTTACTGACCCTCAAATCCGTCTCTCTGGTAACTGACCCTCAAATCCGTCTCTCTGGTTACTGACCCTCAAATCCGTCTCTCTGGTAACTGACCCTCAAATCCGTCTCTCTGGTAACTGACGCTCAAATCCGTCTCTCTGGTAACTGACCCTCAAATCCTTCTCTCTGGATACTGACCCTCAAATCCGTCTCTCTGGTAACTGACCCTCAAATCCGTCTCTCTGGTAACTGACCCTCAAATCCGTCTCTCTGGTAACTGACCCTCAAATCCGTCTCTCTGGTTACTGACCCTCAAATCTGTCTCTCTGGTTACTGACCCTCAAATCCCTGTCTCTCTGGTTACTGACCCTCAAATCCGTCTCTCTGGTTACTGACCCTCAAATCCGTCTCTCTGGTAACTGACCCTCAAATCCGTCTCTCTGGTTACTGACCCTCAAATCCCTGTCTCTCTGGTTACTGACCCTCAAATCCGTCTCTCTGGTTACTGACCCTCAAATCCGTCTCTCTGGTTACTGACCCTCAAATCCGTCTCTCTGGTTACTGACCCTCAAATCCGTCTCTCTGGTAACTGACCCTCAAATCCGTCTCTCTGGTTACTGACCCTCAAATCCGTCTCTCTGGTTACTGACCCTCAAATCCGTCTCTCTGGTAACTGACCCTCAAATCCGTCTCTCTGGTAACTGACCCTCAAATCCGTCTCTCTGGTTACCGACCCTCAAATCCCTGTCTCTCTGGTTACTGACCCTCAAATCCGTCTCTCTGGTAACTGACCCTCAAATCCCTGTCTCTCTGGTTACTGACCCTCAAATCCGTCTCTCTGGTAACCGACCCTCAAATCCGTCTCTCTGGTTACTGACCCTCAAATCCGTCTCTCTGGTTACTGACCCTCAAATCCGTCTCTCTGGTAACTGACCCTCAAATCCGTCTCTCTGGTAACTGACCCTCAAATCCCTGTGTCTGGTAACTGACCCTCAAATCCGTCTCTCTGGTAACTGACCCTCAAATCCGTCTCTCTGGATACTGACCCTCAAATCCGTCTCTCTGGTAACTGACCCTCAAATCCGTCTCTCTGGTAACTGACCCTCAAATCCGTCTCTCTGGTTACTGACCCTCAAATCCGTCTCTCTGGTTACTGACCCTCAAATCCGTCTCTCTGGTAACTGACCCTCAAATCCGTCTCTCTGGTTACTGACCCTCAAATCCGTCTCTCTTGTAACTGACCCTCAAATCCGTCTCTCTGGTAACTGACCCTCAAATCCGTCTCTCTGGTAACTGACCCTCAAATCCTTCTCTCTGGATACTGACCCTCAAATCCGTCTCTCTGGTAACTGACCCTCAAATCCGTCTCTCTGGTAACTGACCCTCAAATCCGTCTCTCTGGTAACTGACCCTCAAATCCGTCTCTCTGGTTACTGACCCTCAAATCTGTCTCTCTGGTTACTGACCCTCAAATCCCTGTCTCTCTGGTTACTTACCCTCAAATCCGTCTCTCTGGTTACTGACCCTCAAATCCGTCTCTCTGGTAACTGACCCTCAAATCCGTCTCTCTGGTTACTGACCCTCAAATCCCTGTCTCTCTGGTTACTGACCCTCAAATCCGTCTCTCTGGTTACTGACCCTCAAATCCGTCTCTCTGGTTACTGACCCTCAAATCCGTCTCTCTGGTTACTGACCCTCTAATCCGTCTCTCTGGTTACTGACCCTCTAATCTGTCTCTCTGGTTACTGACCCTCAAATCCGTCTCTCTGGCAACTGACCCTCAAATCCCTGTCTCTCTGGTTACTGACCCTCAAATCCGTCTCTCTGTTAACTGACCCTCAAATCCGTCTCTCTGGTAACTGACCGTCAAATCCGTCTCTCTGGTTACCGACCCTCAAATCCCTGTCTCTCTGGTTACTGACCCTCAAATCCGTCTCTCTGGTAACTGCCCCTCAAATCCCTGTCTCTCTGGTTACTGACCCTCAAATCCGTCTCTCTGGTAACCGACCCTCAAATCCGTCTCTCTGGTTACTGACCCTCAAATCCGTCTCTCTGGTTACTGACCCTCAAATCCGTCTCTCTGGTAACTGACCCTCAAATCCGTCTCTCTGGTAACTGACCCTCAAATCCCTGTGTCTGGTAACTGACCCTCAAATCCGTCTCTCTGGTAACTGACCCTCAAATCCGTCTCTCTGGATACTGACCCTCAAATCCGTCTCTCTGGTAACTGACCCTCAAATCCGTCTCTCTGGTAACTGACCCTCAAATCCGTCTCTCTGGTTACTGACCCTCAAATCCGTCTCTCTGGTTACTGACCCTCAAATCCGTCTCTCTGGTAACTGACCCTCAAATCCGTCTCTCTGGTTACTGACCCTCAAATCCGTCTCTCTGGTAACTGACCCTCAAATCCGTCTCTCTGGTAACTGACCCTCAAATCCGTCTCTCTGGTAACTGACCCTCAAATCCTTCTCTCTGGATACTGACCCTCAAATCCGTCTCTCTGGTAACTGACCCTCAAATCCGTCTCTCTGGTAACTGACCCTCAAATCCGTCTCTCTGGTAACTGACCCTCAAATCCGTCTCTCTGGTTACTGACCCTCAAATCTGTCTCTCTGGTTACTGACCCTCAAATCCCTGTCTCTCTGGTTACTGACCCTCAAATCCGTCTCTCTGGTTACTGACCCTCAAATCCGTCTCTCTGGTAACTGACCCTCAAATCCGTCTCTCTGGTTACTGACCCTCAAATCCCTGTCTCTCTGGTTACTGACCCTCAAATCCGTCTCTCTGGTTACTGACCCTCAAATCCGTCTCTCTGGTTACTGACCCTCAAATCCGTCTCTCTGGTTACTGACCCTCAAATCCGTCTCTCTGGTAACTGACCCTCAAATCCGTCTCTCTGGTTACTGACCCTCAAATCCGTCTCTCTGGTAACTGACCCTCAAATCCGTCTCTCTGGTTACTGACCCTCAAATCCGTCTCTCTGGTAACTGACCCTCAAATCCCTGTCTCTCTGGTTACTGACCCTCAAATCCGTCTCTCTGGTAACTGACCCTCAAATCCGTCTCTCTGGTTACTGACCCTCAAATCCGTCTCTCTGGTAACTGACCCTCAAATCTGTCTCTCTGGTTACTGACCCTCAAATCCCTGTCTCTCTGGTTACTGACCCTCAAATCCGTCTCTCTGGTTACTGACCCTCAAATCCGTCTCTCTGGTAACTGACCCTCAAATCCGTCTCTCTGGTTACTGACCCTCAAATCCCTGTCTCTCTGGTTACTGACCCTCAAATCCGTCTCTCTGGTTACTGACCCTCAAATCCGTCTCTCTGGTAACTGACCCTCAAATCCGTCTCTCTGGTTACTGACCCTCAAATCCCTGTCTCTCTGGTAACTGACCCTCAAATCCCTGTCTCTCTGGTTACTGACCCTCAAATCCGTCTCTCTGGTTACTGACCCTCAAATCCGTCTCTCTGGTTACTGACCCTCAAATCCGTCTCTCTGGTTACTGACCCTCAAATCCCTGTCTCTCTGGTTACTGACCCTCAAATCCGTCTCTCTGGTTACTGACCCTCAAATCCGTCTCTCTGGTTACTGACCCTCAAATCCCTGTCTCTCTGGTTACTGACCCTCAAATCCGTCTCTCT
Source organism: Scyliorhinus torazame (assembly GCF_047496885.1). Taxonomy (NCBI): domain Eukaryota; kingdom Metazoa; phylum Chordata; class Chondrichthyes; order Carcharhiniformes; family Scyliorhinidae; genus Scyliorhinus; species Scyliorhinus torazame. The sequence goes on along the minus strand of NC_092709.1, from coordinate 354,426,083 downwards.
GGTTACTGACCCTCAAATCCGTCACTCTGTTTACTGACCCTCAAATCCGTCTCTCTGGTAACTGACCCTCAAATCCCTGTCTCTCTGGTTACTGACCCTCAAATCCGTCTCTCTGGTTACTGACCCTCAAATCCGTCTCTCTGGTTACTGACCCTCAAATCCGTCTCTCTGGTAACTGACCCTCAAATCCCTGTCTCTCTGGTTACTGACCCTCAAATCCGTCTCTCTGTTTACTGACCCTCAAATCCCTGTCTCTCTGGTTACTGACCCTCAAATCCGTCTCTCTGGTTACTGACCCTCAAATCCGTCTCTCTGGTAACTGACCCTCAAATCCCTGTCTCTCTGGTTACTGACCCTCAAATCCCTGTCTCTCTGGTTACTGACCCTCAAATCCGTCTCTCTGGTTACTGACCCTCAAATCCGTCTCTCTGGTAACTGACCCTCAAATCCCTGTCTCTCTGGTTACTGACCCTCAAATCCGTCTCTCTGGTAACTGACCCTCAGATCCGTCTCTCTGGTAACTGACCCTCAAATCCGTCTCTCTGGTTACTGACCCTCAAATCCGTCTCTCTGGTTACTGACCCTCAAATCCGTCTCTCTGGTTACTGACCCTCAAATCCGTCTCTCTGGTAACTGACCCTCAAATCCCTGTCTCTCTGGTTACTGACCCTCAAATCCGTCTCTCTGGTTTCTGACCCTCAAATCCGTCTCTCTGGTAACTGACCCTCAAATCCGTCTCTCTGGTTACTGACCCTCAAATCCGTCTCTCTGGTTACTGACCCTCAAATCCGTCTCTCTGGTAACTGACCCTCAAATCCCTGTCTCTCTGGTTACTGACCCTCAAATCCGTCTCTCTGGTTACTGACCCTCAAATCCGTCTCTCTGGTTACTGACCCTCAAATCCGTCTCTCTGGTTACTGACCCTCTAATCTGTCTCTCTGGTTACTGACCCTCAAATCCCTGTCTCTCTGGTTACTGACCCTCAAATCCCTGTCTCTCTGGTTACTGACCCTCAAATCCCTGTCTCTCTGGTTACTGACCCTCAAATCCGTCTCTCTGGTTACTGACCTTCAAATCCGTCTCTCTGGTAACTGACCCTCAAATCCGTCTCTCTGGTTACTGACCCTCAACTCCCTGTCTCTCTGGTAACTGACCCTCAAATCCGTCTCTCTGGATACTGACCCTCAAATCCGTCTCTCTGGTAACTGACCCTCAAATCCCTGTCTCTCTGGTTACTGACCCTCAAATCCCTGTCTCTCTGGTTACTGACCCTCAAATCCCTGTCTCTCTGGTTACTGACCCTCAAATCCGTCTCTCTGGTTACTGACCCTCAAATCCGTCTCTCTGGTAACTGACCCTCAAATCCGTCTCTCTGGTTACTGACCCTCAACTCCCTGTCTCTCTGGTAACTGACCCTCAAATCCGTCTCTCTGGATACTGACCCTCAAATCTGTCTCTCTGGTTACTGACCCTCAAATCCGTCTCTCTGGTAACTGACCCTCAAATCCGTCTCTCTGGTTACTGACCCTCAACTCCCTGTCTCTCTGGTAACTGACCCTCAAATCCGTCTCTCTGGTAACTGACCCTCAAATCCGTCACTCTGGTTACTGACCCTCAAATCCGTCTCTCTGGTAACTGACCCTCAAATCCCTGTCTCTCTGGTTACTGACCCTCAAATCCGTCTCTCTGGTTCCTGACCCTCAAATCCGTCTCTCTGGTAACTGACCCTCAAATCCGTCTCTCTGGTAACTGACCCTCAAATCCGTCTCTCTGGTAACTGACCCTCAAATCCCTGTGTCTGGTAACTGACCCTCAAATCCGTCTCTCTGGTAACTGACCCTCAAATCCGTCTCTCTGGATACTGACCCTCAAATCCGTCTCTCTGGTAACTGACCCTCAAATCCGTCTCTCTGGTAACTGACCCTCAAATCCCTGTCTCTCTGGTTACTGACCCTCAAATCCGTCTCTCTGGTTTCTGACCCTCAAATCCGTCTCTCTGGTAACTGACCCTCAAATCCGTCTCTCTGGTTACTGACCCTCAAATCCGTCTCTCTGGTTACTGACCCTCAAATCCGTCTCTCTGGTAACTGACCCTCAAATCCCTGTCTCTCTGGTTACTGACCCTCAAATCCGTCTCTCTGGTTACTGACCCTCAAATCCGTCTCTCTGGTTACTGACCCTCAAATCCGTCTCTCTGGTTACTGACCCTCTAATCTGTCTCTCTGGTTACTGACCCTCAAATCCCTGTCTCTCTGGTTACTGACCCTCAAATCCCTGTCTCTCTGGTTACTGACCCTCAAATCCCTGTCTCTCTGGTTACTGACCCTCAAATCCGTCTCTCTGGTTACTGACCTTCAAATCCGTCTCTCTGGTAACTGACCCTCAAATCCGTCTCTCTGGTTACTGACCCTCAACTCCCTGTCTCTCTGGTAACTGACCCTCAAATCCGTCTCTCTGGATACTGACCCTCAAATCCGTCTCTCTGGTAACTGACCCTCAAATCCCTGTCTCTCTGGTTACTGACCCTCAAATCCCTGTCTCTCTGGTTACTGACCCTCAAATCCCTGTCTCTCTGGTTACTGACCCTCAAATCCCTGTCTCTCTGGTTACTGACCCTCAAATCCGTCTCTCTGGTTACTGACCCTCAAATCCGTCTCTCTGGTAACTGACCCTCAAATCCGTCTCTCTGGTTACTGACCCTCAACTCCCTGTCTCTCTGGTAACTGACCCTCAAATCCGTCTCTCTGGATACTGACCCTCAAATCTGTCTCTCTGGTTACTGACCCTCAAATCCGTCTCTCTGGTAACTGACCCTCAAATCCGTCTCTCTGGTAACTGACCCTCAAATCCGTCTCTCTGGTTACTGACCCTCAACTCCCTGTCTCTCTGGTAACTGACCCTCAAATCCGTCTCTCTGGTAACTGACCCTCAAATCCGTCACTCTGGTTACTGACCCTCAAATCCGTCTCTCTGGTAACTGACCCTCAAATCCCTGTCTCTCTGGTTACTGACCCTCAAATCCGTCTCTCTGGTTACTGACCCTCAACTCCCTGTCTCTCTGGTTACTGACCCTCAAATCCGTCTCTCTGGTAACTGACCCTCAAATCCCTGTCTCTCTGGTTACTGACCCTCAAATCCGTCTCTCTGGTTACTGACCCTCAAATCCGTCTCTCTGGTAACTGACCCTCAAATCCGTCTCTCTGGTAACTGACCCTCAAATCCGTCTCTCTGGTAACTGACCCTCAAATCCCTGTGTCTGGTAACTGACCCTCAAATCCGTCTCTCTGGTAACTGACCCTCAAATCCGTCTCTCTGGATACTGACCCTCAAATCCGTCTCTCTGGTAACTGACCCTCAAATCCGTCTCTCTGGTAACTGACCCTCAAATCCGTCTCTCTGGTTACTGACCCTCAAATCCGTCTCTCTGGTTACTGACCCTCAAATCCGTCTCTCTGGTAACTGACCCTCAAATCCGTCTCTCTGGTTACTGACCCTCAAATCCGTCTCTCTTGTAACTGACCCTCAAATCCGTCTCTCTGGTAACTGACCCTCAAATCCGTCTCTCTGGTAACTGACCCTCAAATCCTTCTCTCTGGATACTGACCCTCAAATCCGTCTCTCTGGTAACTGACCCTCAAATCCGTCTCTCTGGTAACTGACCCTCAAATCCGTCTCTCTGGTTACTGACCCTCAAATCTGTCTCTCTGGTTACTGACCCTCAAATCCCTGTCTCTCTGGTAACTGACCCTCAAATCCCTGTGTCTGGTAACTGACCCTCAAATCCGTCTCTCTGGTAACTGACCCTCAAATCCGTCTCTCTGGATACTGACCCTCAAATCCGTCTCTCTGGTAACTGACCCTCAAATCCGTCTCTCTGGTAACTGACCCTCAAATCCCTGTCTCTCTGGTTACTGACCCTCAAATCCGTCTCTCTGGTTTCTGACCCTCAAATCCGTCTCTCTGGTAACTGACCCTCAAATCCGTCTCTCTGGTTACTGACCCTCAAATCCGTCTCTCTGGTTACTGACCCTCAAATCCGTCTCTCTGGTAACTGACCCTCAAATCCCTGTCTCTCTGGTTACTGACCCTCAAATCCGTCTCTCTGGTTACTGACCCTCAAATCCGTCTCTCTGGTTACTGACCCTCAAATCCCTGTCTCTCTGGTTACTGACCCTCAAATCCGTCTCTCTGGTTACTGACCCTCAAATCCGTCTCTCTGGTAACTGACCCTCAAATCCGTCTCTCTGGTAACTGACCCTCAAATCCGTCTCTCTGGTAACTGACCCTCAAATCCGTCTCTCTGGTAACTGACCCTCAAATCCTTCTCTCTGGATACTGACCCTCAAATCCGTCTCTCTGGTAACTGACCCTCAAATCCGTCTCTCTGGTAACTGACCCTCAAATCCGTCTCTCTGGTAACTGACCCTCAAATCCGTCTCTCTGGTTACTGACCCTCAAATCTGTCTCTCTGGTTACTGACCCTCAAATCCCTGTCTCTCTGGTAACTGACCCTCAAATCCCTGTGTCTGGTAACTGACCCTCAAATCCGTCTCTCTGGTAACTGACCCTCAAATCCGTCTCTCTGGATACTGACCCTCAAATCCGTCTCTCTGGTAACTGACCCTCAAATCCGTCTCTCTGGTAACTGACCCTCAAATCCCTGTCTCTCTGGTTACTGACCCTCAAATCCGTCTCTCTGGTTTCTGACCCTCAAATCCGTCTCTCTGGTAACTGACCCTCAAATCCGTCTCTCTGGTTACTGACCCTCAAATCCGTCTCTCTGGTTACTGACCCTCAAATCCGTCTCTCTGGTAACTGACCCTCAAATCCCTGTCTCTCTGGTTACTGACCCTCAAATCCGTCTCTCTGGTTACTGACCCTCAAATCCGTCTCTCTGGTTACTGACCCTCAAATCCGTCTCTCTGGTTACTGACCCTCTAATCTGTCTCTCTGGTTACTGACCCTCAAATCCCTGTCTCTCTGGTTACTGACCCTCAAATCCCTGTCTCTCTGGTTACTGACCCTCAAATCCCTGTCTCTCTGGTTACTGACCCTCAAATCCGTCTCTCTGGTTACTGACCTTCAAATCCGTCTCTCTGGTAACTGACCCTCAAATCCGTCTCTCTGGTTACTGACCCTCAACTCCCTGTCTCTCTGGTAACTGACCCTCAAATCCGTCTCTCTGGATACTGACCCTCAAATCCGTCTCTCTGGTAACTGACCCTCAAATCCCTGTCTCTCTGGTTACTGACCCTCAAATCCCTGTCTCTCTGGTTACTGACCCTCAAATCCCTGTCTCTCTGGTTACTGACCCTCAAATCCCTGTCTCTCTGGTTACTGACCCTCAAATCCGTCTCTCTGGTTACTGACCCTCAAATCCGTCTCTCTGGTAACTGACCCTCAAATCCGTCTCTCTGGTTACTGACCCTCAACTCCCTGTCTCTCTGGTAACTGACCCTCAAATCCGTCTCTCTGGATACTGACCCTCAAATCTGTCTCTCTGGTTACTGACCCTCAAATCCGTCTCTCTGGTAACTGACCCTCAAATCCGTCTCTCTGGTAACTGACCCTCAAATCCGTCTCTCTGGTTACTGACCCTCAACTCCCTGTCTCTCTGGTAACTGACCCTCAAATCCGTCTCTCTGGTAACTGACCCTCAAATCCGTCACTCTGGTTACTGACCCTCAAATCCGTCTCGCTGGTAACTGACCCTCAAATCCCTGTCTCTCTGGTTACTGACCCTCAAATCCGTCTCTCTGGTTACTGACCCTCAACTCCCTGTCTCTCTGGTTACTGACCCTCAAATCCGTCTCTCTGGTAACTGACCCTCAAATCCCTGTCTCTCTGGTTACTGACCCTCAAATCCGTCTCTCTGGTTACTGACCCTCAAATCCGTCTCTCTGGTAACTGACCCTCAAATCCGTCTCTCTGGTAACTGACCCTCAAATCCGTCTCTCTGGTAACTGACCCTCAAATCCCTGTGTCTGGTAACTGACCCTCAAATCCGTCTCTCTGGTAACTGACCCTCAAATCCGTCTCTCTGGATACTGACCCTCAAATCCGTCTCTCTGGTAACTGACCCTCAAATCCGTCTCTCTGGTAACTGACCCTCAAATCCGTCTCTCTGGTTACTGACCCTCAAATCCGTCTCTCTGGTAACTGACCCTCAAATCCGTCTCTCTGGTTACTGACCCTCAAATCCGTCTCTCTTGTAACTGACCCTCAAATCCGTCTCTCTGGTAACTGACCCTCAAATCCGTCTCTCTGGTAACTGACCCTCAAATCCTTCTCTCTGGATACTGACCCTCAAATCCGTCTCTCTGGTAACTGACCCTCAAATCCGTCTCTCTGGTAACTGACCCTCAAATCCGTCTCTCTGGTAACTGACCCTCAAATCCGTCTCTCTGGTTACTGACCCTCAAATCTGTCTCTCTGGTTACTGACCCTCAAATCCCTGTCTCTCTGGTTACTGACCCTCAAATCCGTCTCTCTGGTTACTGACCCTCAAATCCGTCTCTCTGGTAACTGACCCTCAAATCCGTCTCTCTGGTTACTGACCCTCAAATCCCTGTCTCTCTGGTTACTGACCCTCAAATCCGTCTCCCTGGTTACTGACCCTCAAATCCGTCTCTCTGGTTACTGACCCTCAAATCCGTCTCTCTGGTTACTGACCCTCTAATCCGTCTCTCTGGTTACTGACCCTCTAATCTGTCTCTCTGGTTACTGACCCTCAAATCCCTGTCTCTCTGGTTACTGACCCTCAAATCCGTCTCTCTGGTAACTGACCCTCAAATCCGTCTCTCTGGTTACTGACCCTCAACTCCCTGTCTCTCTGGTAACTGACCCTCAAATCCGTCTCTCTGGTAACTGACCCTCAAATCCGTCACTCTGGTTACTGACCCTCAAATCCGTCTCTCTGGTAACTGACCCTCAAATCCCTGTCTCTCTGGTTACTGACCCTCAAATCCGTCTCTCTGGTTACTGACCCTCAACTCCCTGTCTCTCTGGTTACTGACCCTCAAATCCGTCTCTCTGGTAACTGACCCTCAAATCCCTGTCTCTCTGGTTACTGACCCTCAAATCCGTCTCTCTGGTTACTGACCCTCAAATCCGTCTCTCTGGTAACTGACCCTCAAATCCGTCTCTCTGGTAACTGACCCTCAAATCCGTCTCTCTGGTAACTGACCCTCAAATCCCTGTGTCTGGTAACTGACCCTCAAATCCGTCTCTCTGGTAACTGACCCTCAAATCCGTCTCTCTGGATACTGACCCTCAAATCCGTCTCTCTGGTAACTGACCCTCAAATCCGTCTCTCTGGTAACTGACCCTCAAATCCGTCTCTCTGGTTACTGACCCTCAAATCCGTCTCTCTGGTTACTGACCCTCAAATCCGTCTCTCTGGTAACTGACCCTCAAATCCGTCTCTCTGGTTACTGACCCTCAAATCCGTCTCTCTTGTAACTGACCCTCAAATCCGTCTCTCTGGTAACTGACCCTCAAATCCGTCTCTCTGGTAACTGACCCTCAAATCCTTCTCTCTGGATACTGACCCTCAAATCCGTCTCTCTGGTAACTGACCCTCAAATCCGTCTCTCTGGTAACTGACCCTCAAATCCGTCTCTCTGGTTACTGACCCTCAAATCTGTCTCTCTGGTTACTGACCCTCAAATCCCTGTCTCTCTGGTAACTGACCCTCAAATCCCTGTGTCTGGTAACTGACCCTCAAATCCGTCTCTCTGGTAACTGACCCTCAAATCCGTCTCTCTGGATACTGACCCTCAAATCCGTCTCTCTGGTAACTGACCCTCAAATCCGTCTCTCTGGTAACTGACCCTCAAATCCCTGTCTCTCTGGTTACTGACCCTCAAATCCGTCTCTCTGGTTTCTGACCCTCAAATCCGTCTCTCTGGTAACTGACCCTCAAATCCGTCTCTCTGGTTACTGACCCTCAAATCCGTCTCTCTGGTTACTGACCCTCAAATCCGTCTCTCTGGTAACTGACCCTCAAATCCCTGTCTCTCTGGTTACTGACCCTCAAATCCGTCTCTCTGGTTACTGACCCTCAAATCCGTCTCTCTGGTTACTGACCCTCAAATCCCTGTCTCTCTGGTTACTGACCCTCAAATCCGTCTCTCTGGTTACTGACCCTCAAATCCGTCTCTCTGGTAACTGACCCTCAAATCCGTCTCTCTGGTAACTGACCCTCAAATCCGTCTCTCTGGTAACTGACCCTCAAATCCGTCTCTCTGGTAACTGACCCTCAAATCCTTCTCTCTGGATACTGACCCTCAAATCCGTCTCTCTGGTAACTGACCCTCAAATCCGTCTCTCTGGTAACTGACCCTCAAATCCGTCTCTCTGGTAACTGACCCTCAAATCCGTCTCTCTGGTTACTGACCCTCAAATCTGTCTCTCTGGTTACTGACCCTCAAATCCCTGTCTCTCTGGTAACTGACCCTCAAATCCCTGTGTCTGGTAACTGACCCTCAAATCCGTCTCTCTGGTAACTGACCCTCAAATCCGTCTCTCTGGATACTGACCCTCAAATCCGTCTCTCTGGTAACTGACCCTCAAATCCGTCTCTCTGGTAACTGACCCTCAAATCCCTGTCTCTCTGGTTACTGACCCTCAAATCCGTCTCTCTGGTTTCTGACCCTCAAATCCGTCTCTCTGGTAACTGACCCTCAAATCCGTCTCTCTGGTTACTGACCCTCAAATCCGTCTCTCTGGTTACTGACCCTCAAATCCGTCTCTCTGGTAACTGACCCTCAAATCCCTGTCTCTCTGGTTACTGACCCTCAAATCCGTCTCTCTGGTTACTGACCCTCAAATCCGTCTCTCTGGTTACTGACCCTCAAATCCGTCTCTCTGGTTACTGACCCTCTAATCTGTCTCTCTGGTTACTGACCCTCAAATCCCTGTCTCTCTGGTTACTGACCCTCAAATCCCTGTCTCTCTGGTTACTGACCCTCAAATCCCTGTCTCTCTGGTTACTGACCCTCAAATCCGTCTCTCTGGTTACTGACCTTCAAATCCGTCTCTCTGGTAACTGACCCTCAAATCCGTCTCTCTGGTTACTGACCCTCAACTCCCTGTCTCTCTGGTAACTGACCCTCAAATCCGTCTCTCTGGATACTGACCCTCAAATCCGTCTCTCTGGTAACTGACCCTCAAATCCCTGTCTCTCTGGTTACTGACCCTCAAATCCCTGTCTCTCTGGTTACTGACCCTCAAATCCCTGTCTCTCTGGTTACTGACCCTCAAATCCCTGTCTCTCTGGTTACTGACCCTCAAATCCGTCTCTCTGGTTACTGACCCTCAAATCCGTCTCTCTGGTAACTGACCCTCAAATCCGTCTCTCTGGTTACTGACCCTCAACTCCCTGTCTCTCTGGTAACTGACCCTCAAATCCGTCTCTCTGGATACTGACCCTCAAATCTGTCTCTCTGGTTACTGACCCTCAAATCCGTCTCTCTGGTAACTGACCCTCAAATCCGTCTCTCTGGTAACTGACCCTCAAATCCGTCTCTCTGGTTACTGACCCTCAACTCCCTGTCTCTCTGGTAACTGACCCTCAAATCCGTCTCTCTGGTAACTGACCCTCAAATCCGTCACTCTGGTTACTGACCCTCAAATCCGTCTCGCTGGTAACTGACCCTCAAATCCCTGTCTCTCTGGTTACTGACCCTCAAATCCGTCTCTCTGGTTACTGACCCTCAACTCCCTGTCTCTCTGGTTACTGACCCTCAAATCCGTCTCTCTGGTAACTGACCCTCAAATCCCTGTCTCTCTGGTTACTGACCCTCAAATCCGTCTCTCTGGTTACTGACCCTCAAATCCGTCTCTCTGGTAACTGACCCTCAAATCCGTCTCTCTGGTAACTGACCCTCAAATCCGTCTCTCTGGTAACTGACCCTCAAATCCCTGTGTCTGGTAACTGACCCTCAAATCCGTCTCTCTGGTAACTGACCCTCAAATCCGTCTCTCTGGATACTGACCCTCAAATCCGTCTCTCTGGTAACTGACCCTCAAATCCGTCTCTCTGGTAACTGACCCTCAAATCCGTCTCTCTGGTTACTGACCCTCAAATCCGTCTCTCTGGTAACTGACCCTCAAATCCGTCTCTCTGGTTACTGACCCTCAAATCCGTCTCTCTTGTAACTGACCCTCAAATCCGTCTCTCTGGTAACTGACCCTCAAATCCGTCTCTCTGGTAACTGACCCTCAAATCCTTCTCTCTGGATACTGACCCTCAAATCCGTCTCTCTGGTAACTGACCCTCAAATCCGTCTCTCTGGTAACTGACCCTCAAATCCGTCTCTCTGGTAACTGACCCTCAAATCCGTCTCTCTGGTTACTGACCCTCAAATCTGTCTCTCTGGTTACTGACCCTCAAATCCCTGTCTCTCTGGTTACTGACCCTCAAATCCGTCTCTCTGGTTACTGACCCTCAAATCCGTCTCTCTGGTAACTGACCCTCAAATCCGTCTCTCTGGTTACTGACCCTCAAATCCCTGTCTCTCTGGTTACTGACCCTCAAATCCGTCTCCCTGGTTACTGACCCTCAAATCCGTCTCTCTGGTTACTGACCCTCAAATCCGTCTCTCTGGTTACTGACCCTCTAATCCGTCTCTCTGGTTACTGACCCTCTAATCTGTCTCTCTGGTTACTGACCCTCAAATCCCTGTCTCTCTGGTTACTGACCCTCAAATCCGTCTCTCTGTTAACTGACCCTCAAATCCGTCTCTCTGGTAACTGACCCTCAAATCCGTCTCTCTGGTTACCGACCCTCAAATCCCTGTCTCTCTGGTTACTGACCCTCAAATCCGTCTCTCTGGTAACTGACCCTCAAATCCCTGTCTCTCTGGTTACTGACCCTCAAATCCGTCTCTCTGGTAACCGACCCTCAAATCCGTCTCTCTGGTCACTGACCCTCAAATCCGTCTCTCTGGTTACTGACCCTCAAATCCGTCTCTTTGGTAACTGACCCTCAAATCCGTCTCTCTGGTAACTGACCCTCAAATCCCTGTGTCTGGTAACTGACCCTCAAATCCGTCTCTCTGGTAACTGACCCTCAAATCCGTCTCTCTGGATACTGACCCTCAAATCCGTCTCTCTGGTAACTGACCCTCAAATCCGTCTCTCTGGTAACTGACCCTCAAATCCGTCTCTCTGGTTACTGACCCTCAAATCCGTCTCTCTGGTTACTGACCCTCAAATCCGTCTCTCTGGTAACTGACCCTCAAATCCGTCTCTCTGGTTACTGACCCTCAAATCCGTCTCTCTGGTAACTGACCCTCAAATCCGTCTCTCTGGTAACTGACCCTCTAATCTGTCTCTCTGGTTACTGACCCTCAAATCCCTGTCTCTCTGGTTACTGACCCTCAAATCCCTGTCTCTCTGGTTACTGACCCTCAAATCCCTGTCTCTCTGGTTACTGACCCTCAAATCCGTCTCTCTGGTTACTGACCTTCAAATCCGTCTCTCTGGTAACTGACCCTCAAATCCGTCTCTCTGGTTACTGACCCTCAACTCCCTGTCTCTCTGGTAACTGACCCTCAAATCCGTCTCTCTGGATACTGACCCTCAAATCCGTCTCTCTGGTAACTGACCCTCAAATCCCTGTCTCTCTGGTTACTGACCCTCAAATCCCTGTCTCTCTGGTTACTGACCCTCAAATCCCTGTCTCTCTGGTTACTGACCCTCAAATCCCTGTCTCTCTGGTTACTGACCCTCAAATCCGTCTCTCTGGTTACTGACCCTCAAATCCGTCTCTCTGGTAACTGACCCTCAAATCCGTCTCTCTGGTTACTGACCCTCAACTCCCTGTCTCTCTGGTAACTGACCCTCAAATCCGTCTCTCTGGATACTGACCCTCAAATCTGTCTCTCTGGTTACTGACCCTCAAATCCGTCTCTCTGGTAACTGACCCTCAAATCCGTCTCTCTGGTAACTGACCCTCAAATCCGTCTCTCTGGTTACTGACCCTCAACTCCCTGTCTCTCTGGTAACTGACCCTCAAATCCGTCTCTCTGGTAACTGACCCTCAAATCCGTCACTCTGGTTACTGACCCTCAAATCCGTCTCGCTGGTAACTGACCCTCAAATCCCTGTCTCTCTGGTTACTGACCCTCAAATCCGTCTCTCTGGTTACTGACCCTCAACTCCCTGTCTCTCTGGTTACTGACCCTCAAATCCGTCTCTCTGGTAACTGACCCTCAAATCCCTGTCTCTCTGGTTACTGACCCTCAAATCCGTCTCTCTGGTTACTGACCCTCAAATCCGTCTCTCTGGTAACTGACCCTCAAATCCGTCTCTCTGGTAACTGACCCTCAAATCCGTCTCTCTGGTAACTGACCCTCAAATCCCTGTGTCTGGTAACTGACCCTCAAATCCGTCTCTCTGGTAACTGACCCTCAAATCCGTCTCTCTGGATACTGACCCTCAAATCCGTCTCTCTGGTAACTGACCCTCAAATCCGTCTCTCTGGTAACTGACCCTCAAATCCGTCTCTCTGGTTACTGACCCTCAAATCCGTCTCTCTGGTAACTGACCCTCAAATCCGTCTCTCTGGTTACTGACCCTCAAATCCGTCTCTCTTGTAACTGACCCTCAAATCCGTCTCTCTGGTAACTGACCCTCAAATCCGTCTCTCTGGTAACTGACCCTCAAATCCTTCTCTCTGGATACTGACCCTCAAATCCGTCTCTCTGGTAACTGACCCTCAAATCCGTCTCTCTGGTAACTGACCCTCAAATCCGTCTCTCTGGTAACTGACCCTCAAATCCGTCTCTCTGGTTACTGACCCTCAAATCTGTCTCTCTGGTTACTGACCCTCAAATCCCTGTCTCTCTGGTTACTGACCCTCAAATCCGTCTCTCTGGTTACTGACCCTCAAATCCGTCTCTCTGGTAACTGACCCTCAAATCCGTCTCTCTGGTTACTGACCCTCAAATCCCTGTCTCTCTGGTTACTGACCCTCAAATCCGTCTCCCTGGTTACTGACCCTCAAATCCGTCTCTCTGGTTACTGACCCTCAAATCCGTCTCTCTGGTTACTGACCCTCTAATCCGTCTCTCTGGTTACTGACCCTCTAATCTGTCTCTCTGGTTACTGACCCTCAAATCCCTGTCTCTCTGGTTACTGACCCTCAAATCCGTCTCTCTGTTAACTGACCCTCAAATCCGTCTCTCTGGTAACTGACCCTCAAATCCGTCTCTCTGGTTACCGACCCTCAAATCCCTGTCTCTCTGGTTACTGACCCTCAAATCCGTCTCTCTGGTAACTGACCCTCAAATCCCTGTCTCTCTGGTTACTGACCCTCAAATCCGTCTCTCTGGTAACCGACCCTCAAATCCGTCTCTCTGGTCACTGACCCTCAAATCCGTCTCTCTGGTTACTGACCCTCAAATCCGTCTCTTTGGTAACTGACCCTCAAATCCGTCTCTCTGGTAACTGACCCTCAAATCCCTGTGTCTGGTAACTGACCCTCAAATCCGTCTCTCTGGTAACTGACCCTCAAATCCGTCTCTCTGGATACTGACCCTCAAATCCGTCTCTCTGGTAACTGACCCTCAAATCCGTCTCTCTGGTAACTGACCCTCAAATCCGTCTCTCTGGTTACTGACCCTCAAATCCGTCTCTCTGGTTACTGACCCTCAAATCCGTCTCTCTGGTAACTGACCCTCAAATCCGTCTCTCTGGTTACTGACCCTCAAATCCGTCTCTCTGGTAACTGACCCTCAAATCCGTCTCTCTGGTAACTGACCCTCAAATCCGTCTCTCTGGTAACTGACCCTCAAATCCTTCTCTCTGGATACTGACCCTCAAATCCGTCTCTCTGGTAACTGACCCTCAAATCCGTCTCTCTGGTAACTGACCCTCAAATCCGTCTCTCTGGTTACTGACCCTCAAATCTGTCTCTCTGGTTACTGACCCTCAAATCCCTGTCTCTCTGGTTACTGACCCTCAAATCCGTCTCTCTGGTTACTGACCCTCAAATCCGTCTCTCTGGTAACTGACCCTCAAATCCGTCTCTCTGGTTACTGACCCTCAAATCCCTGTCTCTCTGGTTACTGACCCTCAAATCCGTCTCCCTGGTTACTGACCCTCAAATCCGTCTCTCTGGTTACTGACCCTCAAATCCGTCTCTCTGGTTACTGACCCCCTAATCCGTCTCTCTGGTTACTGACCCTCTAATCTGTCTCTCTGGTTACTGACCCTCAAATCCCTGTCTCTCTGGTTACTGACCCTCAAATCCGTCTCTCTGTTAACTGACCCTCAAATCCGTCTCTCTGGTAACTGACCCTCAAATCCGTCTCTCTGGTAACTGACCCTCAAATCCCTGTGTCTGGTAACTGACCCTCAAATCCGTCTCTCTGGTAACTGACCCTCAAATCCGTCTCTCTGGATACTGACCCTCAAATCCGTCTCTCTGGTAACTGACCCTCAAATCCGTCTCTCTGGTAACTGACCCTCAAATCCGTCTCTCTGGTTACTGACCCTCAAATCCGTCTCTCTGGTAACTGACCCTCAAATCCGTCTCTCTGGTTACTGACCCTCAAATCCGTCTCTCTTGTAACTGACCCTCAAATCCGTCTCTCTGGTAACTGACCCTCAAATCCGTCTCTCTGGTAACTGACCCTCAAATCCTTCTCTCTGGATACTGACCCTCAAATCCGTCTCTCTGGTAACTGACCCTCAAATCCGTCTCTCTGGTAACTGACCCTCAAATCCGTCTCTCTGGTAACTGACCCTCAAATCCGTCTCTCTGGTTACTGACCCTCAAATCTGTCTCTCTGGTTACTGACCCTCAAATCCCTGTCTCTCTGGTTACTGACCCTCAAATCCGTCTCTCTGGTTACTGACCCTCAAATCCGTCTCTCTGGTAACTGACCCTCAAATCCGTCTCTCTGGTTACTGACCCTCAAATCCCTGTCTCTCTGGTTACTGACCCTCAAATCCGTCTCCCTGGTTACTGACCCTCAAATCCGTCTCTCTGGTTACTGACCCTCAAATCCGTCTCTCTGGTTACTGACCCTCTAATCCGTCTCTCTGGTTACTGACCCTCTAATCTGTCTCTCTGGTTACTGACCCTCAAATCCCTGTCTCTCTGGTTACTGACCCTCAAATCCGTCTCTCTGTTAACTGACCCTCAAATCCGTCTCTCTGGTAACTGACCCTCAAATCCGTCTCTCTGGTTACCGACCCTCAAATCCCTGTCTCTCTGGTTACTGACCCTCAAATCCGTCTCTCTGGTAACTGACCCTCAAATCCCTGTCTCTCTGGTTACTGACCCTCAAATCCGTCTCTCTGGTAACCGACCCTCAAATCCGTCTCTCTGGTTACTGACCCTCAAATCCGTCTCTCTGGTTACTGACCCTCAAATCCGTCTCTTTGGTAACTGACCCTCAAATCCGTCTCTCTGGTAACTGACCCTCAAATCCCTGTGTCTGGTAACTGACCCTCAAATCCGTCTCTCTGGTAACTGACCCACAAATCCGTCTCTCTGGATACTGACCCTCAAATCCGTCTCTCTGGTAACTGACCCTCAAATCCGTCTCTCTGGTAACTGACCCTCAAATCCGTCTCTCTGGTTACTGACCCTCAAATCCGTCTCTCTGGTAACTGACCCTCAAATCCGTCTCTCTGGTTACTGACCCTCAAATCCGTCTCTCTGGTAACTGACCCTCAAATCCGTCTCTCTGGTAACTGACCCTCAAATCCGTCTCTCTGGTAACTGACCCTCAAATCCTTCTCTCTGGATACTGACCCTCAAATCCGTCTCTCTGGTAACTGACCCTCAAATCCGTCTCTCTGGTAACTGACCCTCAAATCCGTCTCTCTGGTAACTGACCCTCAAATCCGTCTCTCTGGTTACTGACCCTCAAATCTGTCTCTCTGGTTACTGACCCTCAAATCCCTGTCTCTCTGGTTACTGACCCTCAAATCCGTCTCTCTGGTTACTGACCCTCAAATCCGTCTCTCTGGTAACTGACCCTCAAATCCGTCTCTCTGGTTACTGACCCTCAAATCCCTGTCTCTCTGGTTACTGACCCTCAAATCCGTCTCCCTGGTTACTGACCCTCAAATCCGTCTCTCTGGTTACTGACCCTCAAATCCGTCTCTCTGGTTACTGACCCTCTAATCCGTCTCTCTGGTTACTGACCCTCTAATCTGTCTCTCTGGTTACTGACCCTCAAATCCCTGTCTCTCTGGTTACTGACCCTCAAATCCGTCTCTCTGTTAACTGACCCTCAAATCCGTCTCTCTGGTAACTGACCCTCAAATCCGTCTCTCTGGTTACCGACCCTCAAATCCCTGTCTCTCTGGTTACTGACCCTCAAATCCGTCTCTCTGGTAACTGACCCTCAAATCCCTGTCTCTCTGGTTACTGACCCTCAAATCCGTCTCTCTGGTAACCGACCCTCAAATCCGTCTCTCTGGTTACTGACCCTCAAATCCGTCTCTCTGGTTACTGACCCTCAAATCCGTCTCTCTGGTAACTGACCCTCAAATCCGTCTCTCTGGTAACTGACCCTCAAATCCCTGTGTCTGGTAACTGACCCTCAAATCCGTCTCTCTGGTAACTGACCCTCAAATCCGTCTCTCTGGATACTGACCCTCAAATCCGTCTCTCTGGTAACTGACCCTCAAATCCGTCTCTCTGGTAACTGACCCTCAAATCCGTCTCTCTGGTTACTGACCCTCAAATCCGTCTCTCTGGTTACTGACCCTCAAATCCGTCTCTCTGGTAACTGACCCTCAAATCCGTCTCTCTGGTTACTGACCCTCAAATCCGTCTCTCTGGTAACTGACCCTCAAATCCGTCTCTCTGGTAACTGACCCTCAAATCCGTCTCTCTGGTAACTGACCCTCAAATCCTTCTCTCTGGATACTGACCCTCAAATCCGTCTCTCTGGTAACTGACCCTCAAATCCGTCTCTCTGGTAACTGACCCTCAAATCCGTCTCTCTGGTAACTGACCCTCAAATCCGTCTCTCTGGTTACTGACCCTCAAATCTGTCTCTCTGGTTACTGACCCTCAAATCCCTGTCTCTCTGGTTACTGACCCTCAAATCCGTCTCTCTGGTTACTGACCCTCAAATCCGTCTCTCTGGTAACTGACCCTCAAATCCCTGTCTCTCTGGTTACTGACCCTCAAATCCGTCTCTCTGGTTACTGACCCTCAAATCCGTCTCTCTGGTAACTGACCCTCAAATCCGTCTCTCTGGTTACTGACCCTCAAATCCCTGTCTCTCTGGTTACTGACCCTCAAATCCGTCTCCCTGGTTACTGACCCTCAAATCCGTCTCTCTGGTTACTGACCCTCAAATCCGTCTCTCTGGTTACTGACCCTCTAATCCGTCTCTCTGGTTACTGACCCTCTAATCTGTCTCTCTGGTTACTGACCCTCAAATCCCTGTCTCTCTGGTTACTGACCCTCAAATCCGTCTCTCTGTTAACTGACCCTCAAATCCGTCTCTCTGGTAACTGACCCTCAAATCCGTCTCTCTGGTTACCGACCCTCAAATCCCTGTCTCTCTGGTTACTGACCCTCAAATCCGTCTCTCTGGTAACTGACCCTCAAATCCCTGTCTCTCTGGTTACTGACCCTCAAATCCGTCTCTCTGGTAACCGACCCTCAAATCCGTCTCTCTGGTTACTGACCCTCAAATCCGTCTCTCTGGTTACTGACCCTCAAATCCGTCTCTCTGGTAACTGACCCTCAAATCCGTCTCTCTGGTAACTGACCCTCAAATCCCTGTGTCTGGTAACTGACCCTCAAATCCGTCTCTCTGGTAACTGACCCTCAAATCCGTCTCTCTGGATACTGACCCTCAAATCCGTCTCTCTGGTAACTGACCCTCAAATCCGTCTCTCTGGTAACTGACCCTCAAATCCGTCTCTCTGGTTACTGACCCTCAAATCCGTCTCTCTGGTTACTGACCCTCAAATCCGTCTCTCTGGTAACTGACCCTCAAATCCGTCTCTCTGGTTACTGACCCTCAAATCCGTCTCTCTGGTAACTGACCCTCAAATCCGTCTCTCTGGTAACTGACCCTCAAATCCGTCTCTCTGGTAACTGACCCTCAAATCCTTCTCTCTGGATACTGACCCTCAAATCCGTCTCTCTGGTAACTGACCCTCAAATCCGTCTCTCTGGTAACTGACCCTCAAATCCGTCTCTCTGGTAACTGACCCTCAAATCCGTCTCTCTGGTTACTGACCCTCAAATCTGTCTCTCTGGTTACTGACCCTCAAATCCCTGTCTCTCTGGTTACTGACCCTCAAATCCGTCTCTCTGGTTACTGACCCTCAAATCCGTCTCTCTGGTAACTGACCCTCAAATCCGTCTCTCTGGTTACTGACCCTCAAATCCCTGTCTCTCTGGTTACTGACCCTCAAATCCGTCTCTCTGGTTACTGACCCTCAAATCCGTCTCTCTGGTTACTGACCCTCAAATCCGTCTCTCTGGTAACTGACCCTCAAATCCGTCTCTCTGGTTACTGACCCTCAAATCCGTCTCTCTGGTAACTGACCCTCAAATCCGTCTCTCTGGTTACTGACCCTCAAATCCGTCTCTCTGGTAACTGACCCTCAAATCCCTGTCTCTCTGGTTACTGACCCTCAAATCCGTCTCTCTGGTAACTGACCCTCAAATCCGTCTCTCTGGTTACTGACCCTCAAATCCGTCTCTCTGGTAACTGACCCTCAAATCTGTCTCTCTGGTTACTGACCCTCAAATCCCTGTCTCTCTGGTTACTGACCCTCAAATCCGTCTCTCTGGTTACTGACCCTCAAATCCGTCTCTCTGGTAACTGACCCTCAAATCCGTCTCTCTGGTTACTGACCCTCAAATCCCTGTCTCTCTGGTTACTGACCCTCAAATCCGTCTCTCTGGTTACTGACCCTCAAATCCGTCTCTCTGGTAACTGACCCTCAAATCCGTCTCTCTGGTTACTGACCCTCAAATCCCTGTCTCTCTGGTAACTGACCCTCAAATCCCTGTCTCTCTGGTTACTGACCCTCAAATCCGTCTCTCTGGTTACTGACCCTCAAATCCGTCTCTCTGGTAACTGACCCTCAAATCCGTCTCTCTGGTTACTGACCCTCAAATCCGTCTCTCTGGTTACTGACCCTCAAATCCCTGTCTCTCTGGTTACTGACCCTCAAATCCGTCTCTCTGGTTACTGACCCTCAAATCCGTCTCTCTGGTTACTGACCCTCAAATCCCTGTCTCTCTGGTTACTGACCCTCAAATCCGTCTCTCTGGTTACTGACCCTCAAATCCGTCACTCTGTTTACTGACCCTCAAATCCGTCTCTCTGGTAACTGACCCTCAAATCCCTGTCTCTCTGGTTACTGACCCTCAAATCCGTCTCTCTGGTTACTGACCCTCAAATCCGTCTCTCTGGTTACTGACCCTCAAATCCGTCTCTCTGGTAACTGACCCTCAAATCCCTGTCTCTCTGGTTACTGACCCTCAAATCCGTCTCTCTGATAACTGACCCTCAAATCCCTGTCTCTCTGGTTACTGACCCTCAAATCCGTCTCTCTGGTTACTGACCCTCAAATCCGTCTCTCTGGTAACTGACCCTCAGATCCGTCTCTCTGGTAACTGACCCTCAAATCCGTCTCTCTGGTTACTGACCCTCAAATCCGTCTCTCTGGTTACTGACCCTCAAATCCGTCTCTCTGGTTACTGACCCTCAAATCCGTCTCTCTGGTAACTGACCCTCAAATCCCTGTCTCTCTGGTTACTGACCCTCAAATCCGTCTCTCTGGTTTCTGACCCTCAAATCCGTCTCTCTGGTAACTGACCCTCAAATCCGTCTCTCTGGTTACTGACCCTCAAATCCGTCTCTCTGGTTACTGACCCTCAAATCCGTCTCTCTGGTAACTGACCCTCAAATCCCTGTCTCTCTGGTTACTGACCCTCAAATCCGTCTCTCTGGTTACTGACCCTCAAATCCGTCTCTCTGGTTACTGACCCTCAAATCCGTCTCTCTGGTTACTGACCCTCTAATCTGTCTCTCTGGTTACTGACCCTCAAATCCCTGTCTCTCTGGTTACGGACCCTCAAATCCCTGTCTCTCTGGTTACTGACCCTCAAATCCCTGTCTCTCTGGTTACTGACCCTCAAATCCGTCTCTCTGGTTACTGACCTTCAAATCCGTCTCTCTGGTAACTGACCCTCAAATCCGTCTCTCTGGTTACTGACCCTCAACTCCCTGTCTCTCTGGTAACTGACCCTCAAATCCGTCTCTCTGGATACTGACCCTCAAATCCGTCTCTCTGGTAACTGACCCTCAAATCTGTCTCTCTGGTTACTGACTCTCAAATCCCTGTCTCTCTGGTTACTGACCCTCAAATCCGTCTCTCTGGTTACTGACCCTCAAATCCGTCTCTCTGGTAACTGACCCTCAAATCCGTCTCTCTGGTTACTGACCCTCAAATCCCTGTCTCTCTGGTTACTGACCCTCAAATCCGTCTCCCTGGTTACTGACCCTCAAATCCGTCTCTCTGGTTACTGACCCTCAAATCCGTCTCTCTGGTTACTGACCCTCTAATCCGTCTCTCTGGTTACTGACCCTCTAATCTGTCTCTCTGGTTACTGACCCTCAAATCCCTGTCTCTCTGGTTACTGACCCTCAAATCCGTCTCTCTGTTAACTGACCCTCAAATCCGTCTCTCTGGTAACTGACCCTCAAATCCGTCTCTCTGGTTACCGACCCTCAAATCCCTGTCTCTCTGGTTACTGACCCTCAAATCCGTCTCTCTGGTAACTGACCCTCAAATCCCTGTCTCTCTGGTTACTGACCCTCAAATCCGTCTCTCTGGTAACCGACCCTCAAATCCGTCTCTCTGGTTACTGACCCTCAAATCCGTCTCTCTGGTTACTGACCCTCAAATCCGTCTCTCTGGTAACTGACCCTCAAATCCGTCTCTCTGGTAACTGACCCTCAAATCCCTGTGTCTGGTAACTGACCCTCAAATCCGTCTCTCTGGTAACTGACCGTCAAATCCGTCTCTCTGGATACTGACCCTCAAATCCGTCTCTCTGGTAACTGACCCTCAAATCCGTCTCTCTGGTAACTGACCCTCAAATCCGTCTCTCTGGTTACTGACCCTCAAATCCGTCTCTCTGGTTACTGACCCTCAAATCCGTCTCTCTGGTAACTGACCCTCAAATCCGTCTCTCTGGTTACTGACCCTCAAATCCGTCTCTCTGGTAACTGACCCTCAAATCCGTCTCTCTGGTAACTGACCCTCAAATCCGTCTCTCTGGTAACTGACCCTCAAATCCTTCTCTCTGGATACTGACCCTCAAATCCGTCTCTCTGGTAACTGACCCTCAAATCCGTCTCTCTGGTAACTGACCCTCAAATCCGTCTCTCTGGTAACTGACCCTCAAATCCGTCTCTCTGGTTACTGACCCTCAAATCTGTCTCTCTGGTTACTGACCCTCAAATCCCTGTCTCTCTGGTTACTGACCCTCAAATCCGTCTCTCTGGTTACTGACCCTCAAATCCGTCTCTCTGGTAACTGACCCTCAAATCCGTCTCTCTGGTTACTGACCCTCAAATCCCTGTCTCTCTGGTTACTGACCCTCAAATCCGTCTCTCTGGTTACTGACCCTCAAATCCGTCTCTCTGGTTACTGACCCTCAAATCCGTCTCTCTGGTTACTGACCCTCAAATCCGTCTCTCTGGTAACTGACCCTCAAATCCGTCTCTCTGGTTACTGACCCTCAAATCCGTCTCTCTGGTAACTGACCCTCAAATCCGTCTCTCTGGTTACTGACCCTCAAATCCGTCTCTCTGGTAACTGACCCTCAAATCCCTGTCTCTCTGGTTACTGACCCTCAAATCCGTCTCTCTGGTAACTGACCCTCAAATCCGTCTCTCTGGTTACTGACCCTCAAATCCGTCTCTCTGGTAACTGACCCTCAAATCTGTCTCTCTGGTTCCTGACCCTCAAATCCCTGTCTCTCTGGTTACTGACCCTCAAATCCGTCTCTCTGGTTACTGACCCTCAAATCCGTCTCTCTGGTAACTGACCCTCAAATCCGTCTCTCTGGTTACTGACCCTCAAATCCCTGTCTCTCTGGTTACTGACCCTCAAATCCGTCTCTCTGGTTACTGACCCTCAAATCCGTCTCTCTGGTAACTGACCCTCAAATCCGTCTCTCTGGTTACTGACCCTCAAATCCCTGTCTCTCTGGTAACTGACCCTCAAATCCCTGTCTCTCTGGTTACTGACCCTCAAATCCGTCTCTCTGGTTACTGACCCTCAAATCCGTCTCTCTGGTAACTGACCCTCAAATCCGTCTCTCTGGTTACTGACCCTCAAATCCGTCTCTCTGGTTACTGACCCTCAAATCCCTGTCTCTCTGGTTACTGACCCTCAAATCCGTCTCTCTGGTTACTGACCCTCAAATCCGCCTCTCTGGTTACTGACCCTCAAATCCCTGTCTCTCTGGTTACTGACCCTCAAATCCGTCTCTCTGGTTACTGACCCTCAAATCCGTCACTCTGTTTACTGACCCTCAAATCCGTCTCTCTGGTAACTGACCCTCAAATCCCTGTCTCTCTGGTTACTGACCCTCAAATCCGTCTCTCTGGTTACTGACCCTCAAATCCGTCTCTCTGGTTACTGACCCTCAAATCCGTCTCTCTGGTAACTGACCCTCAAATCCCTGTCTCTCTGGTTACTGACCCTCAAATCCGTCTCTCTGTTTACTGACCCTCAAATCCCTGTCTCTCTGGTTACTGACCCTCAAATCCGTCTCTCTGGTTACTGACCCTCAAATCCCTGTCTCTCTGGTTACTGACCCTCAAATCCGTCTCTCTGGTTACTGACCCTCAAATCCGTCTCTCTGGTTACTGACCCTCAAATCCGTCTCTCTGGTTACTGACCCTCAAATCCGTCTCTCTGGTAACTGACCCTCAAATCCGTCTCTCTGGTTACTGACCCTCAAATCCGTCTCTCTGGTAACTGACCCTCAAATCCGTCTCTCTGGTTACTGACCCTCAAATCCGTCTCTCTGGTAACTGACCCTCAAATCCCTGTCTCTCTGGTTACTGACCCTCAAATCCGTCTCTCTGGTTACTGACCCTCAAATCCCTGTCTCTCTGGTTACTGACCCTCAAATCCGTCTCTCTGGTTACTGACCCTCAAATCCGTCTCTCTGGTAACTGACCCTCAAATCCGTCTCTCTGGTTACTGACCCTCAAATCCCTGTCTCTCTGGTTACTGACCCTCAAATCCGTCTCTCTGGTTACTGACCCTCAAATCCGTCTCTCTGGTAACTGACCCTCAAATCCGTCTCTCTGGTTACTGACCCTCAAATCCCTGTCTCTCTGGTAACTGACCCTCAAATCCCTGTCTCTCTGGTTACTGACCCTCAAAACCGTCTCTCTGGTTACTGACCCTCAAATCCGTCTCTCTGGTAACTGACCCTCAAATCCGTCTCTCTGGTTACTGACCCTCAAATCCGTCTCTCTGGTTACTGACCCTCAAATCCCTGTCTCTCTGGTTACTGACCCTCAAATCCGTCTCTCTGGTTACTGACCCTCAAATCCGTCTCTCTGGTTACTGACCCTCAAATCCCTGTCTCTCTGGTTACTGACCCTCAAATCCGTCTCTCTGGTTACTGACCCTCAAATCCGTCACTCTGTTTACTGACCCTCAAATCCGTCTCTCTGGTAACTAACCCTCAAATCCCTGTCTCTCTGGTTACTGACCCTCAAATCCGTCTCTCTGGTTACTGACCCTCAAATCCGTCTCTCTGGTTACTGACCCTCAAATCCGTCTCTCTGGTAACTGACCCTCAAATCCCTGTCTCTCTGGTTACTGACCCTCAAATCCGTCTCTCTGGTTACTGACCCTCAAATCCGTCTCTCTGGTTACTGACCCTCAAATCCGTCTCTCTGGTAACTGACCCTCAAATCCCTGTCTCTCTGGTTACTGACCCTCAAATCCGTCTCTCTGGTTACTGACCCTCAAATCCGTCTCTCTGGTAACTGACCCTCAAATCCCTGTCTCTCTGGTTACTGACCCTCAAATCCGTCTCTCTGGTAACTGACCCTCAGATCCGTCTCTCTGGTAACTGACCCTCAAATCCGTCTCTCTGGTTACTGACCCTCAAATCCGTCTCTCTGGTTACTGACCCTCAAATCCGTCTCTCTGGTTACTGACCCTCAAATCCGTCTCTCTGGTAACTGACCCTCAAATCCCTGTCTCTCTGGTTACTGACCCTCAAATCCGTCTCTCTGGTTTCTGACCCTCAAATCCGTCTCTCTGGTAACTGACCCTCAAATCCGTCTCTCTGGTTACTGACCCTCAAATCAGGTCTCTCTGGTTACTGACCCTCAAATCCGTCTCTCTGGTAACTGACCCTCAAATCCCTGTCTCTCTGGTTACTGACCCTCAAATCCGTCTCTCTGGTTACTGACCCTCAAATCCGTCTCTCTGGTTACTGACCCTCAAATCCGTCTCTCTGGTTACTGACCCTCTAATCTGTCTCTCTGGTTACTGACCCTCAAATCCCTGTCTCTCTGGTTACTGACCCTCAAATCCCTGTCTCTCTGGTTACTGACCCTCAAATCCCTGTCTCTCTGGTTACTGACCCTCAAATCCGTCTCTCTGGTTACTGACCTTCAAATCCGTCTCTCTGGTAACTGACCCTCAAATCCGTCTCTCTGGTTACTGACCCTCAACTCCCTGTCTCTCTGGTAACTGACCCTCAAATCCGTCTCTCTGGATACTGACCCTCAAATCCGTCTCTCTGGTAACTGACCCTCAAATCCCTGTCTCTCTGGTTACTGACCCTCAAATCCCTGTCTCTCTGGTTACTGACCCTCAAATCCCTGTCTCTCTGGTTACTGACCCTCAAATCCCTGTCTCTCTGGTTACTGACCCTCAAATCCGTCTCTCTGGTTACTGACCCTCAAATCCGTCTCTCTGGTAACTGACCCTCAAATCCGTCTCTCTGGTTACTGACCCTCAACTCCCTGTCTCTCTGGTAACTGACCCTCAAATCCGTCTCTCTGGATACTGACCCTCAAATCTGTCTCTCTGGTTACTGACCCTCAAATCCGTCTCTCTGGTAACTGACCCTCAAATCCGTCTCTCTGGTAACTGACCCTCAAATCCGTCTCTCTGGTTACTGACCCTCAACTCCCTGTCTCTCTGGTAACTGACCCTCAAATCCGTCTCTCTGGTAACTGACCCTCAAATCCGTCACTCTGGTTACTGACCCTCAAATCCGTCTCTCTGGTAACTGACCCTCAAATCCCTGTCTCTCTGGTTACTGACCCTCAAATCCGTCTCTCTGGTTACTGACCCTCAACTCCCTGTCTCTCTGCTTACTGACCCTCAAATCCGTCTCTCTGGTAACTGACCCTCAAATCCCTGTCTCTCTGGTTACTGACCCTCAAATCCGTCTCTCTGGTTACTGACCCTCAAATCCGTCTCTCTGGTAACTGACCCTCAAATCCCTGTCTCTCTGGTTACTGACCCTCAAATCCGTCTCTCTGGTTTCTGACCCTCAAATCCGTCTCTCTGGTAACTGACCCTCAAATCCGTCTCTCTGGTTACTGACCCTCAAATCAGGTCTCTCTGGTTACTGACCCTCAAATCCGTCTCTCTGGTAACTGACCCTCAAATCCCTGTCTCTCTGGTTACTGACCCTCAAATCCGTCTCTCTGGTTACTGACCCTCAAATCCGTCTCTCTGGTTACTGACCCTCAAATCCGTCTCTCTGGTTACTGACCCTCTAATCTGTCTCTCTGGTTACTGACCCTCAAATCCCTGTCTCTCTGGTTACTGACCCTCAAATCCCTGTCTCTCTGGTTACTGACCCTCAAATCCCTGTCTCTCTGGTTACTGACCCTCACATCCGTCTCTCTGGTTACTGACCTTCAAATCCGTCTCTCTGGTAACTGACCCTCAAATCCGTCTCTCTGGTTACTGACCCTCAACTCCCTGTCTCTCTGGTAACTGACCCTCAAATCCGTCTCTCTGGATACTGACCCTCAAATCCGTCTCTCTGGTAACTGACCCTCAAATCCCTGTCTCTCTGGTTACTGACCCTCAAATCCCTGTCTCTCTGGTTACTGACCCTCAAATCCCTGTCTCTCTGGTTACTGACCCTCAAATCCCTGTCTCTCTGGTTACTGACCCTCAAATCCGTCTCTCTGGTTACTGACCCTCAAATCCGTCTCTCTGGTAACTGACCCTCAAATCCGTCTCTCTGGTTACTGACCCTCAACTCCCTGTCTCTCTGGTAACTGACCCTCAAATCCGTCTCTCTGGATACTGACCCTCAAATCTGTCTCTCTGGTTACTGACCCTCAAATCCGTCTCTCTGGTAACTGACCCTCAAATCCGTCTCTCTGGTAACTGACCCTCAAATCCGTCTCTCTGTTTACTGACCCTCAACTCCCTGTCTCTCTGGTAACTGACCCTCAAATCCGTCTCTCTGGTAACTGACCCTCAAATCCGTCACTCTGGTTACTGACCCTCAAATCCGTCTCTCTGGTAACTGACCCTCAAATCCCTGTCTCTCTGGTTACTGACCCTCAAATCCGTCTCTCTGGTTACTGACCCTCAACTCCCTGTCTCTCTGCTTACTGACCCTCAAATCCGTCTCTCTGGTAACTGACCCTCAAATCCCTGTCTCTCTGGTTACTGACCCTCAAATCCGTCTCTCTGGTTACTGACCCTCAAATCCGTCTCTCTGGTAACTGACCCTCAAATCCGTCTCTCTGGTAACTGACCCTCAAATCCGTCTCTATGGTTACTGACCCTCAAATCCGTCTCTCTGGTTACTGACCCTCAAATCCGTCTCTCTGGTAACTGACCCTCAAATCCGTCTCTCTGGTTACTGACCCTCAAATCCGTCTCTCTGGTTACTGACCCTCAAATCCGTCTCTCTGGTAACTGACCCTCAAATCCGTCTCTCTGGTAACTGACCCTCAAATCCGTCTCTCTGGTTACTGACCCTCAAATCCGTCTCTCTGGTAACTGACCCTCAAACCCGTCTCTCTGGTTACTGACCCTCAAATCCGTCTCTCTGGTTACTGACCCTCAAATCCGTCTCTCTGGTTACTGACCCTCAAATCCGTCTCTCTGGTTACTGACCCTCTAATCTGTCTCTCTGGTTACTGACCCTCAAATCCCTGTCTCTCTGGTTACTGACCCTCAAATCCCTGTCTCTCTGGTTACTGACCCTCAAATCCCTGTCTCTCTGGTTACTGACCCTCAAATCCGTCTCTCTGGTTACTGACCTTCAAATCCGTCTCTCTGGTAACTGACCCTCAAATCCGTCTCTCTGGTTACTGACCCTCAACTCCCTGTCTCTCTGGTAACTGACCCTCAAATCCGTCTCTCTGGATACTGACCCTCAAATCCGTCTCTCTGGTAACTGACCCTCAAATCCCTGTCTCTCTGGTTACTGACCCTCAAATCCCTGTCTCTCTGGTTACTGACCCTCAAATCCCTGTCTCTCTGGTTACTGACCCTCAAATCCCTGTCTCTCTGGTTACTGACCCTCAAATCCGTCTCTCTGGTTACTGACCCTCAAATCCGTCTCTCTGGTAACTGACCCTCAAATCCGTCTCTCTGGTTACTGACCCTCAACTCCCTGTCTCTCTGGTAACTGACCCTCAAATCCGTCTCTCTGGATACTGACCCTCAAATCTGTCTCTCTGGTTACTGACCCTCAAATCCGTCTCTCTGGTAACTGACCCTCAAATCCGTCTCTCTGGTAACTGACCCTCAAATCCGTCTCTCTGGTTACTGACCCTCAACTCCCTGTCTCTCTGGTAACTGACCCTCAAATCCGTCTCTCTGGTAACTGACCCTCAAATCCGTCACTCTGGTTACTGACCCTCAAATCCGTCTCTCTGGTAACTGACCCTCAAATCCCTGTCTCTCTGGTTACTGACCCTCAAATCCGTCTCTCTGGTTACTGACCCTCAACTCCCTGTCTCTCTGGTTACTGACCCTCAAATCCGTCTCTCTGGTAACTGACCCTCAAATCCCTGTCTCTCTGGTTACTGACCCTCAAATCCGTCTCTCTGGTTACTGACCCTCAAATCCGTCTCTCTGGTAACTGACCCTCAAATCCGTCTCTCTGGTAACTGACCCTCAAATCCGTCTCTCTGGTTACTGACCCTCAAATCCGTCTCTCTGGTTACTGACCCTCAAATCCGTCTCTCTGGTAACTGACCCTCAAATCCGTCTCTCTGGTTACTGACCCTCAAATCCGTCTCTCTGGTTAATGACCCTCAAATCCGTCTCTCTGGTAACTGACCCTCAAATCCGTCTCTCTGGTAACTGACCCTCAAATCCGTCTCTCTGGTTACTGACCCTCAAATCCGTCTCTCTGGTAACTGACCCTCAAACCCGTCTCTCTGGTTACTGACCCTCAAATCCGTCTCTCTGGTAACTGACCCTCAAATCCCTGTCTCTCTGGTTACTGACCCTCAAATCCGTCTCTCTGGTTACTGACCCTCAACTCCCTGTCTCTCTGGTTACTGACCCTCAAATCCGTCTCTCTGGTAACTGACCCTCAAATCCGTCTCTCTGGTTACTGACCCTCAAATCCGTCTCTCTGGTTACTGACCCTCAAATCCGTCTCTCTGGTAACTGACCCTCAAATCCGTCTCTCTGGTTACTGACCCTCTAATCCGTCTCTCTGGTTACTGACCCTCAAATCCGTCTCTCTGGTTACTGACCCTCAAATCTGTCTCTCTGGTAACTGACCCTCAAATCCGTCTCTCTGGTTACTGACCCTCAAATCCGTCTCTCTGGTTACTGACCCTCAAATCCGTCTCTCTGGTTACTGACCCTCAAATCCGTCTCTCTGGTTACTGACCCTCAAATCCGTCTCTCTGGTAACTGACCCTCAAATCCGTCTCTCTGGTTACTGACCCTCAAATCCGTCTCTCTGGTAACTGACCCTCAAACCCGTCTCTCTGGTTACTGACCCTCAAATCCGTCTCTCTGGTTACTGACCCTCAAATCCGTCTCTCTGGTTACTGACCCTCAAATCCGTCTCTCTGGTTACTGACCCTCTAATCTGTCTCTCTGGTTACTGACCCTCAAATCCCTGTCTCTCTGGTTACTGACCCTCAAATCCCTGTCTCTCTGGTAACTGACCCTCAAATCCGTCTCTCTGGTTACTGACCCTCAAATCCGTCTCTCTGGTTACTGACCCTCAAATCCGTCTCTCTGGTAACTGACCCTCAAATCCGTCTCTCTGGTTACTGACCCTCTAATCCGTCTCTCTGGTTACTGACCCTCAAATCCGTCTCTCTGGTTACTGACCCTCAAATCTGTCTCTCTGGTAACTGACCCTCAAATCCGTCTCTCTGGTTACTGACCCTCAAATCCGTCTCTCTGGTTACTGACCCTCAAATCCGTCTCTCTGGTTACTGACCCTCAAATCCGTCTCTCTGGTTACTGACCCTCAAATCCGTCTCTCTGGTAACTGACCCTCAAATCCGTCTCTCTGGTTACTGACCCTCAAATCCGTCTCTCTGGTAACTGACCCTCAAACCCGTCTCTCTGGTTACTGACCCTCAAATCCGTCTCTCTGGTTACTGACCCTCAAATCCGTCTCTCTGGTTACTGACCCTCAAATCCGTCTCTCTGGTTACTGACCCTCTAATCTGTCTCTCTGGTTACTGACCCTCAAATCCCTGTCTCTCTGGTTACTGACCCTCAAATCCCTGTCTCTCTGGTTACTGACCCTCAAATCCCTGTCTCTCTGGTTACTGACCCTCAAATCCGTCTCTCTGGTTACTGACCTTCAAATCCGTCTCTCTGGTAACTGACCCTCAAATCCGTCTCTCTGGTTACTGACCCTCAACTCCCTGTCTCTCTGGTAACTGACCCTCAAATCCGTCTCTCTGGATACTGACCCTCAAATCCGTCTCTCTGGTAACTGACCCTCAAATCCCTGTCTCTATGGTTACTGACCCTCAAATCCCTGTCTCTCTGGTTACTGACCCTCAAATCCCTGTCTCTCTGGTTACTGACCCTCAAATCCCTGTCTCTCTGGTTACTGACCCTCAAATCCGTCTCTCTGGTTACTGACCCTCAAATCCGTCTCTCTGGTAACTGACCCTCAAATCCGTCTCTCTGGTTACTGACCCTCAACTCCCTGTCTCTCTGGTAACTGACCCTCAAATCCGTCTCTCTGGATACTGACCCTCAAATCTGTCTCTCTGGTTACTGACCCTCAAATCCGTCTCTCTGGTAACTGACCCTCAAATCCGTCTCTCTGGTAACTGACCCTCAAATCCGTCTCTCTGGTTACTGACCCTCAACTCCCTGTCTCTCTGGTAACTGACCCTCAAATCCGTCTCTCTGGTAACTGACCCTCAAATCCGTCACTCTGGTTACTGACCCTCAAATCCGTCTCTCTGGTAACTGACCCTCAAATCCCTGTCTCTCTGGTTACTGACCCTCAAATCCGTCTCTCTGGTTACTGACCCTCAACTCCCTGTCTCTCTGGTTACTGACCCTCAAATCCGTCCTTCTGGTAACTGACCCTCAAATCCCTGTCTCTCTGGTTACTGACCCTCAAATCCGTCTCTCTGGTTACTGACCCTCAAATCCGTCTCTCTGGTTACTGACCCTCAAATCCGTCTCTCTGGTAACTGACCCTCAAATCCGTCTCTCTGGTAACTGACCCTCAAATCCGTCTCTCTGGATACTGACCCTCAAATCCGTCTCTCTGGTAACTGACCCTCAAATCCCTGTCTCTCTGGTTACTGACCCTCAAATCCCTGTCTCTCTGGTTACTGACCCTCAAATCCCTGTCTCTCTGGTTACTGACCCTCAAATCCCTGTCTCTCTGGTTACTGACCCTCAAATCCGTCTCTCTGGTTACTGACCCTCAAATCCGTCTCTCTGGTAACTGACCCTCAAATCCGTCTCTCTGGTTACTGACCCTCAACTCCCTGTCTCTCTGGTAACTGACCCTCAAATCCGTCTCTCTGGATACTGACCCTCAAATCTGTCACTCTGGTTACTGACCCTCAAATCCGTCTCTCTGGTAACTGACCCTCAAATCCGTCTCTCTGGTAACTGACCCTCAAATCCGTCTCTCTGGTTACTGACCCTCAACTCCCTGTCTCTCTGGTAACTGACCCTCAAATCCGTCTCTCTGGTAACTGACCCTCAAATCCGTCACTCTGGTTACTGACCCTCAAATCCGTCTCTCTGGTAACTGACCCTCAAATCCCTGTCTCTCTGGTTACTGACCCTCAAATCCGTCTCTCTGGTTACTGACCCTCAACTCCCTGTCTCTCTGGTTACTGACCCTCAAATCCGTCTCTCTGGTAACTGACCCTCAAATCCCTGTCTCTCTGGTTACTGACCCTCAAATCCGTCTCTCTGGTTACTGACCCTCAAATCCGTCTCTCTGGTAACTGACCCTCAAATCCGTCTCTCTGGTAACTGACCCTCAAATCCGTCTCTCTGGTTACTGACCCTCAAATCCGTCTCTCTGGTTACTGACCCTCAAATCCGTCTCTCTGGTAACTGACCCTCAAATCCGTCTCTCTGGTTACTGACCCTCAAATCCGTCTCTCTGGTTACTGACCCTCAAATCCGTCTCTCTGGTAACTGACCCTCAAATCCGTCTCTCTGGTAACTGACCCTCAAATCCGTCTCTCTGGTTACTGACCCTCAAACCCGTCTCTCTGGTTACTGACCCTCAAATCCGTCTCTCTGGTAACTGACCCTCAAATCCCTGTCTCTCTGGTTACTGACCCTCAAATCCGTCTCTCTGGTTACTGACCCTCAACTCCCTGTCTCTCTGGTTACTGACCCTCAAATCCGTCTCTCTGGTAACTGACCCTCAAATCCGTCTCTCTGGTTACTGACCCTCAAATCCGTCTCTCTGGTTACTGACCCTCAAATCCGTCTCTCTGGTAACTGACCCTCAAATCCGTCTCTCTGGTTACTGACCCTCTAATCCGTCTCTCTGGTTACTGACCCTCAAATCCGTCTCTCTGGTTACTGACCCTCAAATCTGTCTCTCTGGTAACTGACCCTCAAATCCGTCTCTCTGGTTACTGACCCTCAAATCCGTCTCTCTGGTAACTGACCCTCAAATCCGTCTCTCTGGTTACTGACCCTCAAATCCGTCTCTCT
This sequence comes from Scyliorhinus torazame, assembly GCF_047496885.1. NCBI lineage: Eukaryota > Metazoa > Chordata > Chondrichthyes > Carcharhiniformes > Scyliorhinidae > Scyliorhinus > Scyliorhinus torazame. Next base: position 354,393,905 of record NC_092709.1, on the reverse strand, counting down.
GGTAACTGACCCTCAAATCCGTCTCTCTGGTAACTGACCCTCAAATCCGTCTCTCTGGTTACTGACCCTCAAATCCGTCTCTCTGGTTACTGACCCTCAACTCCCTGTCTCTCTGGTTACTGACCCTCAAATCCGTGTCTCTCTGGTAACTGACCCTCAAATCCGTCTCTCTGGTTACTGACCCTCAAATCCCTGTCTCTCTGGTAACTGACCCTCAAATCCGTCTCTCTGGTTACTGACCCTCTAATCCGACTCTCTGGTTACTGACCCTCAAATCTGTCTCTCTGGTTACTGACCCTCAAATCCGTCTCTCTGGTAACTGACCCTCAAATCCGTCTCTCTGGTTACTGACCCTCAAATCCCTGTCTCTCTGGTAACTGACCCTCAAATCCCTGTCTCTCTGGTTACTGACCCTCAAATCCGTCTCTCTGGTTACTGACCCTCAAATCCGTCTCTCTGGTTACCGACCCTCCAATCCGTCTCTCTGCTTACTGACCCTCAAATCCGTCTCTCTGGTTACTGACCCTCAAATCCGTCTCTCTGGTAACTGACCCTCAAATCCCTGTGTCTGGTAACTGACCCTCAAATCCGTCTCTCTGGTAACTGACCCTCAAATCCGTCTCTCTGGTAACTGACCCTCAAATCCGTCTCTCTGGTTACTGACCCTCAAATCCGTCTCTCTGGATACTGACCCTCAAATCCGTCTCTCTGGTAACTGACCCTCAAATCCGTCTCTCTGGTAACTGACCCTCAAATCCCTGTGTCTGGTAACTGACCCTCAAATCCGTCTCTCTGGTAACTGACCCTCAAATCCGTCTCTCTGGTTACTGACCCTCAAATCCGTCTCTCTGGTTACTGACCCTCAAATCCGTGTCTCTCTGGTAACTGACCCTCAAATCCGTCTCTCTGGTTACTGACCCTCAAATCCCTGTGTCTGGTAACTGACCCTCAAATCCGTCTCTCTGTTTACTGACCCTCAAATCCCTGTCTCTCTGGTTACTGACCCTCAAATCCGTCTCTCTGGTAACTGACCCTCAAATCCGTCTCTCTGGTTACTGACCCTCAAATCCGTCTCTCTGGTTACTGACCCTCAAATCCGTCTCTCTGGTAACTGACCCTCAAATCCGTCTCTCTGGTTACTGACCCTCAAATCCGTCTCTCTGGTTACTGACCCTCAAATCCGTCTCTCTGGTTACTGACCCTCAAATCCGTCTCTCTGGTTACTGACCCTCAACTCCCTGTCTCTCTGGTTACTGACCCTCAAATCCCTGTGTCTGGTAACTGACCCTCAAATCCGTCTCTCTGGTAACTGACCCTCAAATCCGTCTCTCTGGTAACTGACCCTCAAATCCCTGTCTCTCTGATTACTGACCCTCAAATCTGTCTCTCTGGTAACTGACCCTCAAATCCGTCTCTCTGGTAACTGACCCTCAAATCCCTGTCTCTCAGGTTACTGACCCTCAAATCCGTATCTCTGGTAACTGACCCTCAAATCCCTGTCTCTCTGGTTACTGACCCTCAAATCCTTCTCTCTGGTAACTGACCCTAAAATCCCTGTCTCTCTGGTAACTGACCCTCAAATCCGTCTCTCTGGTTACTGACCCTCAAATCCGTCTCTCTGGTTACTGACCCTCAAATCCGTCTCTCTGGTAACTGACCCTCAAATCCCTGTGTCTGGTAACTGACCCTCAAATCCGTCTCTCTGGTAACTGACCCTCAATCCCTGTCTCTCTGGTTACTGACCCTCAAATCCGTCTCTCTGGTTACTGACCCTCAAATCCGTCTCTCTGGTTACTGACCCTCAAATCCGTCTCTCTGGTTACTGACCCTCAAATCCGTCTCTCTGGTTACTGACCCTCAAATCCGTCTCTCTGGTTACTGACCCTCAAATCCCTGTCTCTCTGGTTACTGACCCTCAAATCTCTGTCTCTCTGGTTACTGACCCTCAACTCCCTGTCTCTCTGGTTACTGACCCTCAAATCTGTCTCTCTGGTTACTGACCCTCAAATCCGTCTCTCTGGTTACTGACCCTCAAATCCGTCTCTCTGGTAACTGACCCTCAAATCCGTCTCTCTGGTAACTGACCCTCAAATCCGTCTCTCTGGTTACTGACCCTCAAATCCGTCTCTCTGGTTACTGACCCTCAAATCCCTGTCTCTCTGGTAACTGACTCTCAAATCCCTGTCTCTCTGGTTACTGACCCTCAAATCCGTCTCTCTGGTAACTGACCGTCAAATCCGTCTCTCTGGGAACTGACCCTCAAATCTCTGTCTCTCTGGTTACTGACCCTCAACTCCCTGTCTCTCTGGTTACTGACCCTCAAATCCGTCTCTCTGGTTACTGACCCTCAAATCCGTCTCTCTGGTTACTGACCCTCAAATCCGTCTCTCTGGTTACTGACCCTCAAATCCCTGTCTCTCTGGTTACTGACCCTCAAATCTCTGTCTCTCTGGTTACTGACCCTCAACTCCCTGTCTCTCTGGTTACTGACCCTCAAATCCGTCTCTCTGGTTACTGACCCTCAAATCCGTCTCTCTGGTTACTGACCCTCAAATCCGTCTCTCTGGTAACTGACCCTCAAATCCGTCTCTCTGGTTACTGACCCTCAAATCCGTCTCTCTGGTAACTGACCCTCAAATCCGTCTCTCTGGTTACTGACTCTCAAATCCCTGTCTCTCTGGTTACTGACCCTCAAATCCGTCTCTCTGGTAACTGACCCTCAAATCCGTCTCTCTGGTTACTGACCCTCAAATCCGTCTCTCTGGTTACTGACCCTCAAATCCCTGTCTCTCTGGTTACTGACCCTCAAATCTCTGTCTCTCTGGTTACTGACCCTCAACTCCCTGTCTCTCTGGTTACTGACCCTCAAATCCGTCTCTCTGGTTACTGACCCTCAAATCCGTCTCTCTGGTTACTGACCCTCAAATCCGTCTCTCTGGTAACTGACCCTCAAATCCGTCTCTCTGGTTACTGACCCTCAAATCCGTCTCTCTGGTTACTGACCCTCAAATCCGTCTCTCTGGTTACTGACCCTCAAATCCCTGTCTCTCTGGTAACTGACCCTCAAATCCGTCTCTCTGGTTACTGACCCTCAAATCCGTCTCTCTGGTAACTGACCCTCAAATCCGTCTCTCTGGTTACTGACTCTCAAATCCGTCTCTCTGGTTACTGACTCTCAAATCCCTGTCTCTCTGGTTACTGACCCTCAAATCCGTCTCTCTGGTAACTGACCCTCAAATCCGTCTCTCTGGTTACTGACCCTCAAATCCGTCTCTCTGGTTACTGACCCTCAAATCCCTGTCTCTCTGGTTACTGACCCTCAAATCCGTCTCTCTGGTAACTGATCCTCAAATCCATCTCTCTGGTAACTGACCCTCAAATCCCTGTCTCTCTGGTAACTGACCCTCAAATCCGTCTCTCTGGTTACTGACCCTCAAATCCGTCTCTCTGGTTACTGACCCTCAAATCCGTCTCTCTGGTAACTGACCCTCAAATCCGTCTCTCTGGTTTCTGACCCTCAAATCCCTGTCTCTCTGGTAACTGACCCTCAAATCCGTCTCTCTGGTTACTGACCCTCAAATCCCTGTCTCTCTGGTAACTGACCCTCAAATCCCTGTCTCTCTGGTAACTGACCCTCAAATCCGTCTCTCTGGTAACTGACCCTCAAATCCGTCTCTCTGGTTACTGACCCTCAAATCCCTGTCTCTCTGGTAACTGACCCTCAAATCCGTCTCTCTGGTTACTGACCCTCAAATCCGTCTCTCTGGTAACTGACCCTCAAATCCCTGTGTCTGGTAACTGACCCTCAAATCCGTCTCTCTGGTAACTGACCCTCAAATCCCTGTCTCTCTGGTAACTGACCCTCAAATCCGTCTCTCTGGTAACTGACCCTCAAATCCCTGAGTCTGGTAACTGACCCTCAAATCCGTCTCTCTGGTAACTGACCCTCAAATCCGTCTCTCTGGATACTGACCCTCAAATCCGTCTCTCTGGATACTGACCCTCAAATCCGTCTCTCTGGTAACTGACCCTCAAATCCGTCTCTCTGGTAACTGACCCTCAAATCCGTCTCTCTGGTTACTGACCCTCAAATCCGTCACTCTGTTTACTGACCCTCAAATCCGTCTCTCTGGTTACTGACCCTCAAATCCGTCTCTCTGGTAACTGACCCTCAAATCCGTCTCTCTGGTAACTGACCCTCAAATCCGTCTCTCTGGTAACTGACCCTCAAATCCGTCTCTCTGGATACTGACCCTCAAATCCGTCTCTCTGGTAACTGACCCTCAAATCCGTCTCTCTGGTAACTGACCCTCAAATCTGTCTCTCTGGTTACTGACCCTCAAATCCCTGTCTCTCTGGTTACTGACCCTCAAATCTGTCTCTCTGGTTACTGACCCTCAAATCCCTGTCTCTCTGGTTACTGACCCTCAAATCCGTCTCTCTGGTAACTGACCCTCAAATCCGTCTCTCTGGTAACTGACTCTCAAATCCCTGTCTCTCTGGTTACTGACCCTCAAATCCGTCTCTCTGGTTACTGACCCTCAAATCCCTGTCTCTCTGGTTACTGACCCTCAAATCCGTCTCTCTGGTTACTGACCCTCATATCCCTGTCTCTCTGGTTACTGACCCTCAAATCCGTCTCTCTGGTTACTGACCCTCATATCCCTGTCTCTCTGGTTACTGACCCTCAACTCCCTGTCTCTCTGGTTACTGACCCTCTAATCCGTCTCTCTGGTTACTGACCCTCAAATCTGTCTCTCTGGTAACTGACCCTCAAATCCGTCTCTCTGGTTACTGACCCTCAAATCCGTCTCTCTGGTTACTGACCCTCAAATCCGTCTCTCTGGTTACTGACCCTCAACTCCCTGTCTCTCTGGTTACTGACCCTCAAATCCGTCTCTCTGGTTACTGACTCTCAAATCCCTGTCTCTCTGGTTACTGACCCTCAAATCCGTCTCTCTGGTAACTGACCCTCAAATCCCTGTGTCTGGTAACTGACCCTCAAATCCGTCTCTCTGGTAACTGACCCTCAAATCCGTCTCTCTGGTTACTGACCCTCAAATCCGTCTCTCTGGTTACCGACCCTCAAATCCGTCTCTCTGGTAACTGACCCTCAAATCCGTCTCTCTGGTAACTGACCCTCAAATCCCTGTGTCTGGTAACTGACCCTCAAATCCGTCTCTCTGGTAACTGACCCTCAAATCCGTCTCTCTGGTTACTGACCCTCAAATCCGTCTCTCTGGTAACTGACCCTCAAATCCCTGTGTCTGGTAACTGACCCTCAAATCCGTCTCTCTGGTAACTGACCCTCAAATCCCTGTCTCTCTGGTTACTGACCCTCAAATCCGTCTCTCTGGATACTGACCCTCAAATCCGTCTCTCTGGTTACTGACCCTCAAATCCGTCTCTCTGGTAACTGACCCTCAAATCCGTCTCTCTGGTAACTGACCCTCACATCCCTGTGTCTGGTAACTGACCCTCAAATCCGTCTCTCTGGTAACTGAGCCTCAAATCCGTCTCTCTGGATACTGACCCTCAAATCCGTCTCTCTGGTAACTGACCCTCAAATCCGTCTCTCTGGTAACTGACCCTCAAATCCCTGACTCTCTGGTTACTGACCCTCAAATCCGTCTCTCTGGTTACTGACCCTCAAATCCGTCACTCTGTTTACTGACCCTCAAATCCGTCTCTCTGGTTACTGACCATCAAATCCGTCTCTCTGATAACTGACCCTCAAATCCGTCTCTATGGTAACTGACCCTCAAATCCGTCTCTCTGGTTACTGACCCTCAAATCCGTCTCTCTGGTAACTGACCCTCAAATCCGTCTCTCTGGTAACTGACCCTCAAATCCGTCTCTCTGGTAACTGACCCTCAAATCCGTCTCTCTGGTAACTGACCCTCAAATCCGTCTCTCTGGTTACTGACCCTCAAATCCATCTCTCTGGTTAATGTCCCTCAAATCCGTCTCTCTGGTTACTGACCCTCAAATCCGTCTCTCTGGTTACTGACCCTCAAATCCGTCTCTCTGGTAACTGACCCTCAAATCCGTCTCTCTGGTAACTGACCCTCAAATCCGTCTCTCTGGTAACTGACCCTCAAATCCGTCTCTCTGGTTACTGACCCTCAAATCCGTCTCTCTGGTTACTGACCCTCAAATCCCTGTCTCTCTGGTAACTGACTCTCAAATCCCTGTCTCTCTGGTTACTGACCCTCAAATCCGTCTCTCTGGTAACTGACCGTCAAATCCGTCTCTCTGGGAACTGACCCTCAAATCTCTGTCTCTCTGGTTACTGACCCTCAACTCCCTGTCTCTCTGGTTACTGACCCTCAAATCCGTCTCTCTGGTTACTGACCCTCAAATCCGTCTCTCTGGTTACTGACCCTCAAATCCGTCTCTCTGGTTACTGACCCTCAAATCCGTCTCTCTGGTAACTGACCTCAAATCCGTCTCTCTGGTTACTGACCCTCAAATCCGTCTCTCTGGTTACTGACCCTCAAATCCGTCTCTCTGGTTACTGACCCTCAAATCCCTGTCTCTCTGGTTACTGACCCTCAAATCCCTGTCTCTCTGGTTACTGACCCTCAAATCCGTCTCTCTGGTTACTGACCCTCAAATCCGTCTCTCTGGTTACTGACCCTCAAATCCGTCTCTCTGGTTACTGACCCTCAAATCCGTCTCTCTGGTTACTGACCCTCAAATCCGTCTCTCTGGTAACTGACCGTCAAATCCGTCTCTCTGGTTACTGACCCTCAAATCTCTGTCTCTCTGGTTACTGACCCTCAACTCCCTGTCTCTCTGGTTACTGACCCTCAAATCCGTCTCTCTGGTTACTGACCCTCAAATCCGTCTCTCTGGTTACTGACCCTCAAATCCGTCTCTCTGGTTACTGACCCTCAAATCCCTGTCTCTCTGGTAACTGACCCTCAAATCCGTCTCTCTGGTTACTGACCCTCAAATCCGTCTCTCTGGTAACTGACCCTCAAATCCGTCTCTCTGGTTACTGACTCTCAAATCCATGTCTCTCTGGTTACTGACCCTCAAATCCGTCTCTCTGGTAACTGACCCTCAAATCCGTCTCTCTGGTTACTGACCCTCAAATCCGTCTCTCTGGTTACTGACCCTCAAATCCCTGTCTCTCTGGTTACTGACCCTCAAATCCGTCTCTCTGGTAACTGACCCTCAAATCCATCTCTCTGGTAACTGACCCTCAAATCCCTGTCTCTCTGGTAACTGACCCTCAAATCCGTCTCTCTGGTTACTGACCCTCAAATCCGTCTCTCTGGTTACTGACCCTCAAATCCGTCTCTCTGGTAAGTGACCCTCAAATCCGTCTCTCTGGTTTCTGACCCTCAAATCCATGTCTCTCTGGTAACTGACCCTCAAATCCGTCTCTCTGGTTACTGACCCTCAAATCCCTGTCTCTCTGGTAACTGACCCTCAAATCCCTGTCTCTCTGGTAACTGACCCTCAAATCCGTCTCTCTGGTAACTGACCCTCAAATCCGTCTCTCTGGTTACTGACCCTCAAATCCCTGTCTCTCTGGTAACTGACCCTCAAATCCGTCTCTCTGGTAACTGACCCTCAAATCTGTCCCTCTGGTTACTGGCCCTCAAATCCGTCTCTCTGGTTACTGACCCTCAAATCCGTATCTCTGGTAACTGACCCTCAAATCCCTGTCTCTCTGGTTACTGACCCTCAAATCCTTCTCTCTGGTAACTGACCCTCAAATCCCTGTCTCTCTGGTAACTGACCCTGAAATCCGTCTCTCTGGTTACTGACCCTCAAATCCGTCTCTCTGGTAACTGACCCTCAAATCCCTGTGTCTGGTAACTGACCCTCAAATCCGTCTCTCTGGTAACTGACCCTCAAAACCCTGTCTCTCTGGTTACTGACCCTCAAATCCGTCTCTCTGGTAACTGACCCTCAAATCCCTTTCTCTCTGGTAACTGACCCTCAAATCCGTCTCTCTGGTAACTGACCCTCAAATCCGTCTCTCTGGTAACTGACCCTCAAATCCGTCTCTCTGGTTACTGACCCTCAAATCCGTCTCTCTGGTTACTGACCCTCAAATCCGTCTCTCTGGTTACCGACCCTCAAATCCGTCTCTCTGGTAACTGACCCTCAAATCCGTCTCTCTGGTAACTGACCCTCAAATCCCTGTGTCTGGTAACTGACCCTCAAATCCGTCTCTCTGGTAACTGACCCTCAAATCCGTCTCTCTGGTTACTGACCCTCAAATCCGTCTCTCTGGTAACTGACCCTCAAATCCCTGTGTCTGGTAACTGACCCTCAAATCCGTCTCTCTGGTAACTGACCCTCAAATCCCTGTCTCTCTGGTTACTGACCCTCAAATCCGTCTCTCTGGATACTGACCCTCAAATCCGTCTCTCTGGTTACTGACCCTCAAATCCGTCTCTCTGGTAACTGACCCTCAAATCCGTCTCTCTGGTAACTGACCCTCACATCCCTGTGTCTGGTAACTGACCCTCAAATCCGTCTCTCTGGTAACTGACCCTCAAATCCGTCTCTCTGGATACTGACCCTCAAATCCGTCTCTCTGGTAACTGACCCTCAAATCCGTCTCTCTGGTAACTGACCCTCAAATCCCTGACTCTCTGGTTACTGACCCTCAAATCCGTCTCTCTGGTTACTGACCCTCAAATCCGTCACTCTGTTTACTGACCCTCAAATCCGTCTCTCTGGTTACTGACCATCAAATCCGTCTCTCTGATAACTGACCCTCAAATCCGTCTCTATGGTAACTGACCCTCAAATCCGTCTCTCTGGTTACTGACCCTCAAATCCGTCTCTCTGGTAACTGACCCTCAAATCCGTCTCTCTGGTAACTGACCCTCAAATCCGTCTCTCTGGTAACTGACCCTCAAATCCGTCTCTCTGGTAACTGACCCTCAAATCCGTCTCTCTGGTTACTGACCCTCAAATCCATCTCTCTGGTTAATGTCCCTCAAATCCGTCTCTCTGGTTACTGACCCTCAAATCCGTCTCTCTGGTTACTGACCCTCAAATCCGTCTCTCTGGTAACTGACCCTCAAATCCGTCTCTCTGGTAACTGACCCTCAAATCCGTCTCTCTGGTAACTGACCCTCAAATCCGTCTCTCTGGTTACTGACCCTCAAATCCGTCTCTCTGGTTACTGACCCTCAAATCCCTGTCTCTCTGGTAACTGACTCTCAAATCCCTGTCTCTCTGGTTACTGACCCTCAAATCCGTCTCTCTGGTAACTGACCGTCAAATCCGTCTCTCTGGGAACTGACCCTCAAATCTCTGTCTCTCTGGTTACTGACCCTCAACTCCCTGTCTCTCTGGTTACTGACCCTCAAATCCGTCTCTCTGGTTACTGACCCTCAAATCCGTCTCTCTGGTTACTGACCCTCAAATCCGTCTCTCTGGTTACTGACCCTCAAATCCGTCTCTCTGGTAACTGACCTCAAATCCGTCTCTCTGGTTACTGACCCTCAAATCCGTCTCTCTGGTTACTGACCCTCAAATCCGTCTCTCTGGTTACTGACCCTCAAATCCCTGTCTCTCTGGTTACTGACCCTCAAATCCCTGTCTCTCTGGTTACTGACCCTCAAATCCGTCTCTCTGGTTACTGACCCTCAAATCCGTCTCTCTGGTTACTGACCCTCAAATCCGTCTCTCTGGTTACTGACCCTCAAATCCGTCTCTCTGGTTACTGACCCTCAAATCCGTCTCTCTGGTAACTGACCGTCAAATCCGTCTCTCTGGTTACTGACCCTCAAATCTCTGTCTCTCTGGTTACTGACCCTCAACTCCCTGTCTCTCTGGTTACTGACCCTCAAATCCGTCTCTCTGGTTACTGACCCTCAAATCCGTCTCTCTGGTTACTGACCCTCAAATCCGTCTCTCTGGTTACTGACCCTCAAATCCCTGTCTCTCTGGTAACTGACCCTCAAATCCGTCTCTCTGGTTACTGACCCTCAAATCCGTCTCTCTGGTAACTGACCCTCAAATCCGTCTCTCTGGTTACTGACTCTCAAATCCCTGTCTCTCTGGTTACTGACCCTCAAATCCGTCTCTCTGGTAACTGACCCTCAAATCCGTCTCTCTGGTTACTGACCCTCAAATCCGTCTCTCTGGTTACTGACCCTCAAATCCCTGTCTCTCTGGTTACTGACCCTCAAATCCGTCTCTCTGGTAACTGACCCTCAAATCCATCTCTCTGGTAACTGACCCTCAAATCCCTGTCTCTCTGGTAACTGACCCTCAAATCCGTCTCTCTGGTTACTGACCCTCAAATCCGTCTCTCTGGTTACTGACCTTCAAATCCGTCTCTCTGGTAAGTGACCCTCAAATCCGTCTCTCTGGTTTCTGACCCTCAAATCCATGTCTCTCTGGTAACTGACCCTCAAATCCGTCTCTCTGGTTACTGACCCTCAAATCCCTGTCTCTCTGGTAACTGACCCTCAAATCCCTGTCTCTCTGGTAACTGACCCTCAAATCCGTCTCTCTGGTAACTGACCCTCAAATCCGTCTCTCTGGTTACTGACCCTCAAATCCCTGTCTCTCTGGTAACTGACCCTCAAATCCCTGTCTCTCTGGTAACTGACCCTCAAATCCGTCTCTCTGGTAACTGACCCTCAAATCCCTGTCTCTCTGGTAACTGACCCTCAAATCCGTCTCTCTGGTAACTGACCCTCAAATCTGTCTCTCTGGTTACTGGCCCTCAAATCCGTCTCTCTGGTTACTGACCCTCAAATCCGTCTCTCTGGTTACTGACCCTCAAATCCGTCTCTCTGGTAACTGACCCTCAAATCCCTGTCTCTCTGGTAACTGACCCTCAAATCCCTGTCTCTCTGGTTACTGACCCTCAAATCCGTCTCTCTGGTTACTGGCCCTCAAATCTGTCTCTCTGGTTACTGACCCTCAAATCCGTCTCTCTGGTAACTGACCCTCAAATCCGTCTCTCTGGTTACTGACCCTCAAATCCGTCTCTCTGGTAACTGACCTCAAATCCGTCTCTCTGGTTACTGACCCTCAAATCCGTCTCTCTGGTAACTGACCCTCAAATCCGTCTCTCTGGTTACTGACCCTCAAATCCCTGTCTCTCTGGTTACTGACCCTCAAATCCGTCTCTCTGGTAACTGACCTCAAATCCGTCTCTCTGGTAACTGACCCTCAAATCCCTGTCTCTCTGGTTACTGATCCTCAAATCCCTGTCTCTCTGGTTACTGACCCTCAAATCCGTCTCTCTGGTAACTGACCCTCAAACCCGTCTCTCTGGATACTGACCCTCAAATCCGTCTCTCTGGTTACTGACCCTCAAACCCGTCTCTCTGGTAACTGACCCTCAAATCCGTCTCTCTGGTAACTGACCCTCAAATCCATCTCTCTGGTAACTGACCCTCAAATCCCTGTCTCTCTGGTAACTGACCCTCAAATCCGTCTCTCTGGTTACTGACCCTCAAATCCGTCTCTCTGGTTACTGACCCTCAAATCCGTCTCTCTGGTAAGTGACCCTCAAATCCGTCTCTCTGGTTTCTGACCCTCAAATCCATGTCTCTCTGGTAACTGACCCTCAAATCCGTCTCTCTGGTAACTGACCCTCAAATCCCTGTCTCTCTGGTAACTGACCCTCAAATCCGTCTCTCTGGTAACTGACCCTCAAATCTGTCTCTCTGGTTACTGGCCCTCAAATCCGTCTCTCTGGTTACTGACCCTCAAATCCGTCTCTCTGGTTACTGACCCTCAAATCCGTCTCTCTGGTAACTGACCCTCAAATCCCTGTCTCTCTGGTAACTGACCCTCAAATCCCTGTCTCTCTGGTTACTGACCCTCAAATCCGTCTCTCTGGTTACTGGCCCTCAAATCCGTCTCTCTGGTTACTGACCCTCAAATCCGTCTCTCTGGTAACTGACCCTCAAATCCGTCTCTCTGGTTACTGACCCTCAAATCCGTCTCTCTGGTAACTGACCTCAAATCCGTCTCTCTGGTTACTGACCCTCAAATCCGTCTCTCTGGTAACTGACCCTCAAATCCGTCTCTCTGGTTACTGACCCTCAAATCCCTGTCTCTCTGGTTACTGACCCTCAAATCCGTCTCTCTGGTAACTGACCTCAAATCCGTCTCTCTGGTAACTGACCCTCAAATCCCTGTCTCTCTGGTTACTGATCCTCAAATCCCTGTCTCTCTGGTTACTGACCCTCAAATCCGTCTCTCTGGTAACTGACCCTCAAACCCGTCTCTCTGGATACTGACCCTCAAATCCGTCTCTCTGGTTACTGACCCTCAAACCCGTCTCTCTGGTAACTGACCCTCAAATCCGTCTCTCTGGTAACTGACCCTCAAATCCATCTCTCTGGTAACTGACCCTCAAATCCCTGTCTCTCTGGTAACTGACCCTCAAATCCGTCTCTCTGGTTACTGACCCTCAAATCCGTCTCTCTGGTTACTGACCCTCAAATCCGTCTCTCTGGTAAGTGACCCTCAAATCCGTCTCTCTGGTTTCTGACCCTCAAATCCATGTCTCTCTGGTAACTGACCCTCAAATCCGTCTCTCTGGTTACTGACCCTCAAATCCCTGTCTCTCTGGTAACTGACCCTCAAATCCCTGTCTCTCTGGTAACTGACCCTCAAATCCGTCTCTCTGGTAACTGACCCTCAAATCCGTCTCTCTGGTTACTGACCCTCAAATCCCTGTCTCTCTGGTAACTGACCCTCAAATCCGTCTCTCTGGTAACTGACCCTCAAATCTGTCTCTCTGGTTACTGGCCCTCAAATCCGTCTCTCTGGTTACTGACCCTCAAATCCGTCTCTCTGGTTACTGACCCTCAAATCCGTCTCTCTGGTAACTGACCCTCAAATCCCTGTCTCTCTGGTAACTGACCCTCAAATCCCTGTCTCTCTGGTTACTGACCCTCAAATCCGTCTCTCTGGTTACTGACCCTCAAATCCGTCTCTCTGGTAACTGACCCTCAAATCCGTCTCTCTGGTTACTGACCCTCAAATCCGTCTCTCTGGTTACTGACCCTCAAATCCCTGTCTCTCTGGTTACTGACCCTCAAATCCGTCTCTCTGGTAACTGACCCTCAAATCCATCTCTCTGGTAACTGACCCTCAAATCCCTGTCTCTCTGGTAACTGACCCTCAAATCCGTCTCTCTGGTTACTGACCCTCAAATCCGTCTCTCTGGTTACTGACCCTCAAATCCGTCTCTCTGGTAAGTGACCCTCAAATCCGTCTCTCTGGTTTCTGACCCTCAAATCCATGTCTCTCTGGTAACTGACCCTCAAATCCGTCTCTCTGGTTACTGACCCTCAAATCCCTGTCTCTCTGGTAACTGACCCTCAAATCCCTGTCTCTCTGGTAACTGACCCTCAAATCCCTGTCTCTCTGGTAACTGACCCTCAAATCCGTCTCTCTGGTAACTGACCCTCAAATCCGTCTCTCTGGTTACTGACCCTCAAATCCCTGTCTCTCTGGTAACTGACCCTCAAATCCGTCTCTCTGGTAACTGACCCTCAAATCTGTCTCTCTGGTTACTGGCCCTCAAATCCGTCTCTCTGGTTACTGACCCTCAAATCCGTCTCTCTGGTTACTGACCCTCAAATCCGTCTCTCTGGTAACTGACCCTCAAATCCGTCTCTCTGGTTACTGACCCTCAAATCCGTCTCTCTGGTAACTGACCTCAAATCCGTCTCTCTGGTTACTGACCCTCAAATCCGTCTCTCTGGTAACTGACCCTCAAATCCGTCTCTCTGGTTACTGACACTCAAATCCCTGTCTCTCTGGTTACTGACCCTCAAATCCGTCTCTCTGGTAACTGACCTCAAATCCGTCTCTCTGGTAACTGACCCTCAAATCCCTGTCTCTCTGGTTACTGATCCTCAAATCCCTGTCTCTCTGGTTACTGACCCTCAAATCCGTCTCTCTGGTAACTGACCCTCAAATCCGTCTCTCTGGTTTCTGACCCTCAAATCCATGTCTCTCTGGTAACTGACCCTCAAATCCGTCTCTCTGGTTACTGACCCTCAAATCCCTGTCTCTCTGGTAACTGACCCTCAAATCCCTGTCTCTCTGGTAACTGACCCTCAAATCCGTCTCTCTGGTAACTGACCCTCAAATCCGTCTCTCTGGTTACTGACCCTCAAATCCCTGTCTCTCTGGTAACTGACCCTCAAATCCGTCTCTCTGGTAACTGACCCTCAAATCTGTCTCTCTGGTTACTGGCCCTCAAATCCGTCTCTCTGGTTACTGACCCTCAAATCCGTCTCTCTGGTTACTGACCCTCAAATCCGTCTCTCTGGTAACTGACCCTCAAATCCCTGTCTCTCTGGTAACTGACCCTCAAATCCCTGTCTCTCTGGTTACTGACCCTCAAATCCGTCTCTCTGGTTACTGACCCTCAAATCCGTCTCTCTGGTAACTGACCCTCAAATCCGTCTCTCTGGTTACTGACCCTCAAATCCGTCTCTCTGGTTACTGACCCTCAAATCCCTGTCTCTCTGGTTACTGACCCTCAAATCCGTCTCTCTGGTAACTGACCCTCAAATCCATCTCTCTGGTAACTGACCCTCAAATCCCTGTCTCTCTGGTAACTGACCCTCAAATCCGTCTCTCTGGTTACTGACCCTCAAATCCGTCTCTCTGGTTACTGACCCTCAAATCCGTCTCTCTGGTAAGTGACCCTCAAATCCGTCTCTCTGGTTTCTGACCCTCAAATCCATGTCTCTCTGGTAACTGACCCTCAAATCCGTCTCTCTGGTTACTGACCCTCAAATCCCTGTCTCTCTGGTAACTGACCCTCAAATCCCTGTCTCTCTGGTAACTGACCCTCAAATCCCTGTCTCTCTGGTAACTGACCCTCAAATCCGTCTCTCTGGTAACTGACCCTCAAATCCGTCTCTCTGGTTACTGACCCTCAAATCCCTGTCTCTCTGGTAACTGACCCTCAAATCCGTCTCTCTGGTAATTGACCCTCAAATCTGTCTCTCTGGTTACTGGCCCTCAAATCCGTCTCTCTGGTTACTGACCCTCAAATCCGTCTCTCTGGTTACTGACCCTCAAATCCGTCTCTCTGGTAACTGACCCTCAAATCCGTCTCTCTGGTTACTGACCCTCAAATCCGTCTCTCTGGTAACTGACCTCAAATCCGTCTCTCTGGTTACTGACCCTCAAATCCGTCTCTCTGGTAACTGACCCTCAAATCCGTCTCTCTGGTTACTGACACTCAAATCCCTGTCTCTCTGGTTACTGACCCTCAAATCCGTCTCTCTGGTAACTGACCTCAAATCCGTCTCTCTGGTAACTGACCCTCAAATCCCTGTCTCTCTGGTTACTGATCCTCAAATCCCTGTCTCTCTGGTTACTGACCCTCAAATCCGTCTCTCTGGTAACTGACCCTCAAACCCGTCTCTCTGGATACTGACCCTCAAATCCGTCTCTCTGGTTACTGACCCTCAAACCCGTCTCTCTGGTAACTGACCCTCAAACCCGTCTCTCTGGTAACTGACCCTCAAATCCCTGTCTCTCTGGTAACTGACCCTCAAATCCGTCTCTCTGCTTACTGACCCTCAAATCCGTCTCTCTGGTTACTGACCCTCAAATCCGTCTCTCTGGTAAGTGACCCTCAAATCCGTCTCTCTGGTTTCTGACCCTCAAATCCATGTCTCTCTGGTAACTGACCCTCAAATCCGTCTCTCTGGTTACTGACCCTCAAATCCCTGTCTCTCTGGTAACTGACCCTCAAATCCCTGTCTCTCTGGTAACTGACCCTCAAATCCGTCTCTCTGGTAACTGACCCTCAAATCCGTCTCTCTGGTAACTGACCCTCAAATCCGTCTCTCTGGTTACTGACCCTCAAATCCGTCTCTCTGGTTACTGACCCTCAAATCCGTCTCTCTGGTTACCGACCCTCAAATCCGTCTCTCTGGTAACTGACCCTCAAATCCGTCTCTCTGGTAACTGACCCTCAAATCCCTGTGTCTGGTAACTGACCCTCAAATCCGTCTCTCTGGTAACTGACCCTCAAATCCGTCTCTCTGGTTACTGACCCTCAAATCCGTCTCTCTGGTAACTGACCCTCAAATCCCTGTGTCTGGTAACTGACCCTCAAATCCGTCTCTCTGGTAACTGACCCTCAAATCCCTGTCTCTCTGGTTACTGACCCTCAAATCCGTCTCTCTGGATACTGACCCTCAAATCCGTCTCTCTGGTTACTGACCCTCAAATCCGTCTCTCTGGTAACTGACCCTCACATCCCTGTGTCTGGTAACTGACCCTCAAATCCGTCTCTCTGGTAACTGACCCTCAAATCCGTCTCTCTGGATACTGACCCTCAAATCCGTCTCTCTGGTAACTGACCCTCAAATCCGTCTCTCTGGTAACTGACCCTCAAATCCCTGACTCTCTGGTTACTGACCCTCAAATCCGTCTCTCTGGTTACTGACCCTCAAATCCGTCACTCTGTTTACTGACCCTCAAATCCGTCTCTCTGGTTACTGACCATCAAATCCGTCTCTCTGATAACTGACCCTCAAATCCGTCTCTATGGTAACTGACCCTCAAATCCGTCTCTCTGGTTACTGACCCTCAAATCCGTCTCTCTGGTAACTGACCCTCAAATCCGTCTCTCTGGTAACTGACCCTCAAATCCGTCTCTCTGGTAACTGACCCTCAAATCCGTCTCTCTGGTAACTGACCCTCAAATCCGTCTCTCTGGTTACTGACCCTCAAATCCATCTCTCTGGTTAATGTCCCTCAAATCCGTCTCTCTGGTTACTGACCCTCAAATCCGTCTCTCTGGTTACTGACCCTCAAATCCGTCTCTCTGGTAACTGACCCTCAAATCCGTCTCTCTGGTAACTGACCCTCAAATCCGTCTCTCTGGTAACTGACCCTCAAATCCGTCTCTCTGGTTACTGACCCTCAAATCCGTCTCTCTGGTTACTGACCCTCAAATCCGTCTCTCTGGTTACCGACCCTCAAATCCGTCTCTCTGGTAACTGACCCTCAAATCCGTCTCTCTGGTAACTGACCCTCAAATCCCTGTGTCTGGTAACTGACCCTCAAATCCGTCTCTCTGGTAACTGACCCTCAAATCCGTCTCTCTGGTTACTGACCCTCAAATCCGTCTCTCTGGTAACTGACCCTCAAATCCCTGTGTCTGGTAACTGACCCTCAAATCCGTCTCTCTGGTAACTGACCCTCAAATCCCTGTCTCTCTGGTTACTGACCCTCAAATCCGTCTCTCTGGATACTGACCCTCAAATCCGTCTCTCTGGTTACTGACCCTCAAATCCGTCTCTCTGGTAACTGACCCTCACATCCCTGTGTCTGGTAACTGACCCTCAAATCCGTCTCTCTGGTAACTGACCCTCAAATCCGTCTCTCTGGATACTGACCCTCAAATCCGTCTCTCTGGTAACTGACCCTCAAATCCGTCTCTCTGGTAACTGACCCTCAAATCCCTGACTCTCTGGTTACTGACCCTCAAATCCGTCTCTCTGGTTACTGACCCTCAAATCCGTCACTCTGTTTACTGACCCTCAAATCCGTCTCTCTGGTTACTGACCATCAAATCCGTCTCTCTGATAACTGACCCTCAAATCCGTCTCTATGGTAACTGACCCTCAAATCCGTCTCTCTGGTTACTGACCCTCAAATCCGTCTCTCTGGTAACTGACCCTCAAATCCGTCTCTCTGGTAACTGACCCTCAAATCCGTCTCTCTGGTAACTGACCCTCAAATCCGTCTCTCTGGTAACTGACCCTCAAATCCGTCTCTCTGGTTACTGACCCTCAAATCCATCTCTCTGGTTAATGTCCCTCAAATCCGTCTCTCTGGTTACTGACCCTCAAATCCGTCTCTCTGGTTACTGACCCTCAAATCCGTCTCTCTGGTAACTGACCCTCAAATCCGTCTCTCTGGTAACTGACCCTCAAATCCGTCTCTCTGGTAACTGACCCTCAAATCCGTCTCTCTGGTTACTGACCCTCAAATCCGTCTCTCTGGTTACTGACCCTCAAATCCCTGTCTCTCTGGTAACTGACTCTCAAATCCCTGTCTCTCTGGTTACTGACCCTCAAATCCGTCTCTCTGGTAAATGACCGTCAAATCCGTCTCTCTGGGAACTGACCCTCAAATCTCTGTCTCTCTGGTTACTGACCCTCAACTCCCTGTCTCTCTGGTTACTGACCCTCAAATCCGTCTCTCTGGTTACTGACCCTCAAATCCGTCTCTCTGGTTACTGACCCTCAAATCCGTCTCTCTGGTTACTGACCCTCAAATCCGTCTCTCTGGTAACTGACCTCAAATCCGTCTCTCTGGTTACTGACCCTCAAATCCGTCTCTCTGGTTACTGACCCTCAAATCCGTCTCTCTGGTTACTGACCCTCAAATCCCTGTCTCTCTGGTTACTGACCCTCAAATCCCTGTCTCTCTGGTTACTGACCCTCAAATCCGTCTCTCTGGTTACTGACCCTCAAATCCGTCTCTCTGGTTACTGACCCTCAAATCCGTCTCTCTGGTTACTGACCCTCAAATCCGTCTCTCTGGTTACTGACCCTCAAATCCGTCTCTCTGGTAACTGACCGTCAAATCCGTCTCTCTGGTTACTGACCCTCAAATCTCTGTCTCTCTGGTTACTGACCCTCAACTCCCTGTCTCTCTGGTTACTGACCCTCAAATCCGTCTCTCTGGTTACTGACCCTCAAATCCGTCTCTCTGGTTACTGACCCTCAAATCCGTCTCTCTGGTTACTGACCCTCAAATCCGTCTCTCTGGTTACTGACCCTCAAATCCCTGTCTCTCTGGTAACTGACCCTCAAATCCGTCTCTCTGGTTACTGACCCTCAAATCCGTCTCTCTGGTAACTGACCCTCAAATCCGTCTCTCTGGTTACTGACTCTCAAATCCCTGTCTCTCTGGTTACTGACCCTCAAATCCGTCTCACTGGTAACTGACCCTCAAATCCGTCTCTCTGGTTACTGACCCTCAAATCCGTCTCTATGGTTACTGACCCTCAAATCCCTGTCTCTCTGGTTACTGACCCTCAAATCCGTCTCTCTGGTAACTGACCCTCAAATCCATCTCTCTGGTAACTGACCCTCAAATCCCTGTCTCTCTGGTAACTGACCCTCAAATCCGTCTCTCTGGTTACTGACCCTCAAATCCGTCTCTCTGGTTACTGACCCTCAAATCCGTCTCTCTGGTAAGTGACCCTCAAATCCGTCTCTCTGGTTTCTGACCCTCAAATCCATGTCTCTCTGGTAACTGACCCTCAAATCCGTCTCTCTGGTTACTGACCCTCAAATCCCTGTCTCTCTGGTAACTGACCCTCAAATCCCTGTCTCTCTGGTAACTGACCCTCAAATCCGTCTCTCTGGTAACTGACCCTCAAATCCGTCCCTCTGGTTACTGACCCTCAAATCCCTGTCTCTCTGGTAACTGACCCTCAAATCCGTCTCTCTGGTAACTGACCCTCAAATCTGTCTCTTTGGTTACTGGCCCTCAAATCCGTCTCTCTGGTTACTGACCCTCAAATCCGTCTCTCTGGTTACTGACCCTCAAATCCGTCTCTCTGGTAACTGACCCTCAAATCCCTGTCTCTCTGGTAACTGACCCTCAAATCCCTGTCTCTCTGGTTACTGACCCTCAAATCCGTCTCTCTGGTTCCTGGCCCTCAAATCCGTCTCTCTGGTTACTGACCCTCAAATCCGTCTCTCTGGTAACTGACCCTCAAATCCGTCTCTCTGGTTACTGACCCTCAAATCCGTCTCTCTGGTAACTGACCTCAAATCCGTCTCTCTGGTTACTGACCCTCAAATCCGTCTCTCTGGTAACTGACCCTCAAATCCGTCTCTCTGGTTACTGACCCTCAAATCCCTGTCTCTCTGGTTACTGACCCTCAAATCCGTCTCTCTGGTAACTGACCTCAAATCCGTCTCTCTGGTAACTGACCCTCAAATCCCTGTCTCTCTGGTTACTGATCCTCAAATCCCTGTCTCTCTGGTTACTGACCCTCAAATCCGTCTCTCTGGTAACTGACCCTCAAACCCGTCTCTCTGGATACTGACCCTCAAATCCGTCTCTCTGGTTACTGACCCTCAAACCCGTCTCTCTGGTAACTGACCCTCAAATCCGTCTCTCTGGTAACTGACCCTCAAATCCATCTCTCTGGTAACTGACCCTCAAATCCCTGTCTCT
Organism: Scyliorhinus torazame; assembly: GCF_047496885.1. NCBI lineage: Eukaryota > Metazoa > Chordata > Chondrichthyes > Carcharhiniformes > Scyliorhinidae > Scyliorhinus > Scyliorhinus torazame. The sequence continues at coordinate 354,373,715 of NC_092709.1, read as the reverse complement.
CTGGTAACTGACCCTCAAATCCGTCTCTCTGGTTACTGACCCTCAAATCCGTCTCTCTGGTTACTGACCCTCAAATCCGTCTCTCTGGTAAGTGACCCTCAAATCCGTCTCTCTGGTTTCTGACCCTCAAATCCATGTCTCTCTGGTAACTGACCCTCAAATCCGTCTCTCTGGTTACTGACCCTCAAATCCCTGTCTCTCTGGTAACTGACCCTCAAATCCCTGTCTCTCTGGTAACTGACGCTCAAATCCGTCTCTCTGGTAACTGACCCTCAAATCCGTCTCTCTGGTTACTGATCCTCAAATCCCTGTCTCTCTGGTAACTGACCCTCAAATCCGTCTCTCTGGTAACTGACCCTCAAATCTGTCTCTCTGGTTACTGGCCCTCAAATCCGTCTCTCTGGTTACTGACCCTCAAATCCGTCTCTCTGGTTACTGACCCTCAAATCCGTCTCTCTGGTAACTGACCCTCAAATCCCTGTCTCTCTGGTAACTGACCCTCAAATCCCTGTCTCTCTGGTTACTGACCCTCAAATCCGTCTCTCTGGTTACTGGCCCTCAAATCCGTCTCTCTGGTTACTGACCCTCAAATCCGTCTCTCTGGTAACTGACCCTCAAATCCGTCTCTCTGGTTACTGACCCTCAAATCCGTCTCTCTGGTTACTGACCCTCAAATCCCTGTCTCTCTGGTTACTGACCCTCAAATCCGTCTCTCTGGTAACTGACCCTCAAATCCATCTCTCTGGTAACTGACCCTCAAATCCCTGTCTCTCTGGTAACTGACCCTCAAATCCGTCTCTCTGGTTACTGACCCTCAAATCCGTCTCTCTGGTTACTGACCCTCAAATCCGTCTCTCTGGTAAGTGACCCTCAAATCCGTCTCTCTGGTTTCTGACCCTCAAATCCATGTCTCTCTGGTAACTGACCCTCAAATCCGTCTCTCTGGTTACTGACCCTCAAATCCCTGTCTCTCTGGTAACTGACCCTCAAATCCCTGTCTCTCTGGTAACTGACCCTCAAATCCGTCTCTCTGGTAACTGACCCTCAAATCCGTCTCTCTGGTTACTGACCCTCAAATCCCTGTCTCTCTGGTAACTGACCCTCAAATCCGTCTCTCTGGTAACTGACCCTCAAATCTGTCTCTCTGGTTACTGGCCCTCAAATCCGTCTCTCTGGTTACTGACCCTCAAATCCGTCTCTCTGGTTACTGACCCTCAAATCCGTCTCTCTGGTAACTGACCCTCAAATCCCTGTCTCTCTGGTAACTGACCCTCAAATCCCTGTCTCTCTGGTTACTGACCCTCAAATCCGTCTCTCTGGTTACTGGCCCTCAAATCCGTCTCTCTGGTTACTGACCCTCAAATCCGTCTCTCTGGTAACTGACCCTCAAATCCGTCTCTCTGGTTACTGACCCTCAAATCCGTCTCTCTGGTAACTGACCTCAAATCCGTCTCTCTGGTTACTGACCCTCAAATCCGTCTCTCTGGTAACTGACCCTCAAATCCGTCTCTCTGGTTACTGACACTCAAATCCCTGTCTCTCTGGTTACTGACCCTCAAATCCGTCTCTCTGGTAACTGACCTCAAATCCGTCTCTCTGGTAACTGACCCTCAAATCCCTGTCTCTCTGGTTACTGATCCTCAAATCCCTGTCTCTCTGGTTACTGACCCTCAAATCCGTCTCTCTGGTAACTGACCCTCAAACCCGTCTCTCTGGATACTGACCCTCAAATCCGTCTCTCTGGTTACTGACCCTCAAACCCGTCTCTCTGGTAACTGACCCTCAAATCCGTCTCTCTGGTAACTGACCCTCAAATCCAGCTCTCTGGTAACTGACCCTCAAATCCCTGTCTCTCTGGTAACTGACCCTCAAATCCGTCTCTCTGCTTACTGACCCTCAAATCCGTCTCTCTGGTTACTGACCCTCAAATCCGTCTCTCTGGTAAGTGACCCTCAAATCCGTCTCTCTGGTTTCTGACCCTCAAATCCATGTCTCTCTGGTAACTGACCCTCAAATCCGTCTCTCTGGTTACTGACCCTCAAATCCCTGTCTCTCTGGTAACTGACCCTCAAATCCCTGTCTCTCTGGTAACTGACCCTCAAATCCGTCTCTCTGGTAACTGACCCTCAAATCCGTCTCTCTGGTTACTGACCCTCAAATCCCTGTCTCTCTGGTAACTGACCCTCAAATCCGTCTCTCTGGTAACTGACCCTCAAATCTGTCTCTCTGGTTACTGGCCCTCAAATCCGTCTCTCTGGTTACTGACCCTCAAATCCGTCTCTCTGGTTACTGACCCTCAAATCCGTCTCTCTGGTAACCTACCCTCAAATCCCTGTCTCTCTGGTAACTGACCCTCAAATCCCTGTCTCTCTGGTTACTGACCCTCAAATCCGTCTCTCTGGTTACTGGCCCTCAAATCCGTCTCTCTGGTTACTGACCCTCAAATCCGTCTCTCTGGTAACTGACCCTCAAATCCGTCTCTCTGGTTACTGACCCTCAAATCCGTCTCTCTGGTAACTGACCTCAAATCCGTCTCTCTGGTTACTGACCCTCAAATCCGTCTCTCTGGTTACTGGCCCTCAAATCCGTCTCTCTGGTTACTGACCCTCAAATCCGTCTCTCTGGTAACTGACCCTCAAATCCGTCTCTCTGGTTACTGACCCTCAAATCCGTCTCTCTGGTAACTGACCTCAAATCCGTCTCTCTGGTTACTGACCCTCAAATCCGTCTCTCTGGTAACTGACCCTCAAATCCGTCTCTCTGGTTACTGACCCTCAAATCCCTGTCTCTCTGGTTACTGACCCTCAAATCCGTCTCTCTGGTAACTGACCTCAAATCCGTCTCTCTGGTAACTGACCCTCAAATCCCTGTCTCTCTGGTTACTGATCCTCAAATCCCTGTCTCTCTGGTTACTGACCCTCAAATCTGTCTCTCTGGTAACTGACCCTCAAACCCGTCTCTCTGGATACTGACCCTCAAATCCGTCTCTCTGGTTACTGACCCTCAAACCCGTCTCTCTGGTAACTGACCCTCAAATCCGTCTCTCTGGTAACTGACCCTCAAATCCAGCACTCTGGTAACTGACCCTCAAATCCCTGTCTCTCTGGTAACTGACCCTCAAATCCGTCTCTCTGCTTACTGACCCTCAAATCCGTCTCTCTGGTTACTGACCCTCAAATCCGTCTCTCTGGTAAGTGACCCTCAAATCCGTCTCTCTGGTTTCTGACCCTCAAATCCATGTCTCTCTGGTAACTGACCCTCAAATCCGTCTCTCTGGTTACTGACCCTCAAATCCCTGTCTCTCTGGTAACTGACCCTCAAATCCCTGTCTCTCTGGTAACTGACCCTCAAATCCGTCTCTCTGGTAACTGACCCTCAAATCCGTCTCTCTGGTTACTGACCCTCAAATCCCTGTCTCTCTGGTAACTGACCCTCAAATCCGTCTCTCTGGTAACTGACCCTCAAATCTGTCTCTCTGGTTACTGGCCCTCAAATCCGTCTCTCTGGTTACTGACCCTCAAATCCGTCTCTCTGGTTACTGACCCTCAAATCCGTCTCTCTGGTAACTGACCCTCAAATCCCTGTCTCTCTGGTAACTGACCCTCAAATCCCTGTCTCTCTGGTTACTGACCCTCAAACCCGTCTCTCTGGTTACTGGCCCTCAAATCCGTCTCTCTGGTTACTGACCCTCAAATCCGTCTCTCTGGTAACTGACCCTCAAATCCGTCTCTCTGGTTACTGACCCTCAAATCCGTCTCTCTGGTAACTGACCTCAAATCCGTCTCTCTGGTTACTGACCCTCAAATCCGTCTCTCTGGTAACTGACCCTCAAATCCGTCTCTCTGGTTACTGACCCTCAAATCCCTGTCTCTCTGGTTACTGACCCTCAAATCCGTCTCTCTGGTAACTGACCTCAAATCCATCTCTCTGGTAACTGACCCTCAAATCCCTGTCTCTCTGGTTACTGATCCTCAAATCCCTGTCTCTCTGGTTACTGACCCTCAAATCCGTCTCTCTGGTAACTGACCCTCAAACCCGTCTCTCTGGATACTGACCCTCAAATCCGTCTCTCTGGTTACTGACCCTCAAACCCGTCTCTCTGGTAACTGACCCTCAAATCCGTCTCTCTGGATACTGACCCTCAAATCCGTCTCTCTGGTAACTGACCCTCATATCCCTGTCTCTCTGGTAACTGACCCTCAGATCCCTGTCTCTCTGGTAACTGACCCTCAAATCCCTGTCTCTCTGGTAACTGACCCTCAAATCCGTCTCTCTGGTAACTGACCCTCAAATCCGTCTCTCTGGTAACTGACCCTCAAATCCCTGTCTCTCTGGTAACTGACCCTCAAATCCCTGTCTCTCTGGTAACTGACCCTCAAATCCGTCTCTCTGGTAACTGACCCTCAAATCCCTGTCTCTCTGGTAACTGACCCTCAAACCCGTCTCTCTGGATACTGACCCTCAAATCCGTCTCTCTGGTTACTGACCCTCAAACCCGTCTCTCTGGTAACTGACCCTCAAATCCGTCTCTCTGGATACTGACCCTCAAATCCGTCTCTCTGGTAACTGACCCTCAAATCCCTGTCTCTCTGGTAACTGACCCTCAAATCCGTCTCTCTGGTAACTGACCCTCAAATCCGTCTCTCTGGTAACTGACCCTCAAATCCCTGTCTCTCTGGTAACTGACCCTCAAATCCGTCTCTCTGGTAACTGACCCTCAAATCCCTGTCTCTCTGGTAACTGACCCTCAAATCCGTCTCTCTGGTAACTGACCCTCAAATCCCTGTCTCTCTGGTAACTGACCCTCAAATCCCTGTCTCTCTAGTAACTGACCCTCAAACCTGTCTCTCTGGTTACTGACCCTCAAATCCCTGTCTCTCTGGTTACTGACCCTCAAATCCGTCTCTCTGGTAACTGACCCTCAAATCCATCTCTCTGTTTACTGACCCTCAAATCCGTCTCTCTGGTAACTGACCCTCAAATCCCTGTCTCTCTGGTTACTGACCCTCAAATCCGTCTCTCTGGTAACTGACCCTCAAATCCGTCTCTCTGGTTACTGACCATCAAATCCGTCTCTCTGGGAACTGACCCTCAAATCCGTCTCTCTGGTTACTGACCATCAAATCCGTCTCTCTGGATACTGACCATCAAATCCGTCTCTCTGGATACTGACCCTCAAATCCCTGTCTCTCTGGTTACTGACCCTCAAATCCGTCTCTCTGGTTACTGACCATCAAATCCGTCTCTCTGGATACTGACCATCAAATCCGTCTCTCTGGATACTGACCCTCAAATCCCTGTCTCTCTGGTTACTGACCCTCAAATCCGTCTCTCTGGTTACTGACCCTCAAATCCGTCTCTCTGGTTACTGACCCTTAAATCCGTCTCTCTGGTAACTGACCCTCAAATCCGTCTCTCTGGTAACTGACCCTCAAATCCGTCTCTCTGGTAACTGACCCTCAAATCCGTCTCTCTGGTTACTGACCCTCAAATCCGTCTCTCTGGTAACTGACCCTCAAATCCCTGTCTCTCTGGTTACTGACCCTCAAATCCCTGTCTCTCTGGTTACTGACCCTCAAATCCGTCTCTCTGGTAACTGACCCTCAAATCCGTCTCTCTGGTTACTGACCCTCAAATCCATCTCTCTGGTTACTGACCCTCAAATCCGTCTCTCTGGTAACTGACCCTCAAATTTGTCTGTCTGGTTACTGACCCTCAAATCCGTCTCTCTGGTAACTGACCCTCAAATCCGTCTCTCTGGTAACTGACCCTCAAATCCGTCTCTCTGGTTACTGACCCTCAAATCCGTCTCTCTGGTTACTGACCCTCAAATCCGTCTCTCTGGTAAGTGACCCTCAAATCCGTCTCTCTGGTTTCTGACCCTCAAATCCATGTCTCTCTGGTAACTGACCCTCAAATCCGTCTCTCTGGTTACTGACCCTCAAATCCCTGTCTCTCTGGTAACTGACCCTCAAATCCCTGTCTCTCTGGTAACTGACCCTCAAATCCGTCTCTCTGGTAACTGACCCTCAAATCCGTCTCTCTGGTTACTGACCCTCAAATCCCTGTCTCTCTGGTAACTGACTCACAAATCCGTCTCTCTGGTAACTGACCCTCAAATCTGTCTCTCTGGTTACTGGCCCTCAAATCCGTCTCTCTGGTTACTGACCCTCAAATCCGTCTCTCTGGTTACTGACCCTCAAATCCGTCTCTCTGGTAACTGACCCTCAAATCCCTGTCTCTCTGGTAACTGACCTCAAATCCCTGTCTCTCTGGTTACTGACCCTCAAATCCGTCTCTCTGGTTACTGGCCCTCAAATCCGTCTCTCTGGTTACTGATCCTCAAATCCGTCTCTCTGGTAACTGACCCTCAAATCCGTCTCTCTGGTTACTGACCCTCAAATCCGTCTCTCTGGTAACTGACCTCAAATCCGTCTCTCTGGTTACTGACCCTCAAATCCGTCTCTCTGGTAACTGACCCTCAAATCCGTCTCTCTGGTTACTGACCCTCAAATCCCTGTCTCTCTGGTTACTGACCCTCAAATCCGTCTCTCTGGTAACTGACCTCAAATCCGTCTCTCTGGTAACTGACCCTCAAATCCCTGTCTCTCTGGTTACTGATCCTCAAATCCCTGTCTCTCTGGTTACTGACCCTCAAATCCGTCTCTCTGGTAACTGACCCTCAAACCCGTCTCTCTGGATACTGACCCTCAAATCCGTCTCTCTGGTTACTGACCCTCAAACCCGTCTCTCTGGTAACTGACCCTCAAATCCGTCTCTCTGGTAACTGACCCTCAAATCCATCTCTCTGGTAACTGACCCTCAAATCCCTGTCTCTCTGGTAACTGACCCTCAAATCCGTCTCTCTGGTTACTGACCCTCAAATCCGTCTCTCTGGTTACTGACCCTCAAATCCGTCTCTCTGGTAAGTGACCCTCAAATCCGTCTCTCTGGTTTCTGACCCTCAAATCCATGTCTCTCTGGTAACTGACCCTCAAATCCGTCTCTCTGGTTACTGACCCTCAAATCCCTGTCTCTCTGGTAACTGACCCTCAAATCCCTGTCTCTCTGGTAACTGACCCTCAAATCCGTCTCTCTGTTAACTGACCCTCAAATCCGTCTCTCTGGTTACTGACCCTCAAATCCCTGTCTCTCTGGTAACTGACCCTCAAATCCGTCTCTCTGGTAACTGACCCTCAAATCTGTCTCTCTGGTTACTGGCCCTCAAATCCGTCTCTCTGGTTACTGACCCTCAAATCCGTCTCTCTGGTTACTGACCCTCAAATCCGTCTCTCTGGTAACTGACCCTCAAATCCCTGTCTCTCTGGTAACTGACCCTCAAATCCCTGTCTCTCTGGTTACTGACCCTCAAATCCGTCTCTCTGGTTACTGGCCCTCAAATCCGTCTCTCTGGTTACTGACCCTCAAATCCGTCTCTCTGGTAACTGACCCTCAAATCCGTCTCTCTGGTTACTGACCCTCAAATCCGTCTCTCTGGTAACTGACCTCAAATCCGTCTCTCTGGTTACTGACCCTCAAATCCGTCTCTCTGGTAACTGACCCTCAAATCCGTCTCTCTGGTTACTGACCCTCAAATCCCTGTCTCTCTGGTTACTGACCCTCAAATCCGTCTCTCTGGTAACTGACCTCAAATCCGTCTCTCTGGTAACTGACCCTCAAATCCCTGTCTCTCTGGTTACTGATCCTCAAATCCCTGTCTCTCTGGTTACTGACCCTCAAATCCGTCTCTCTGGTAACTGACCCTCAAATCCGTCTCTCTGGTTACTGACCCTCAAATCCGTCTCTCTGGTAACTGACCCTCAAATCCATCTCTCTGTTTACTGACCCTCAAATCCGTCTCTCTGGTAACTGACCCTCAAATCCCTGTCTCTCTGGTTACTGACCCTCAAATCCGTCTCTCTGGTAACTGACCCTCAAATCCGTCTCTCTGGTAACTGACCCTCAAATCTGTCTCTCTGGTTACTGGCCCTCAAATCCGTCTCTCTGGTTACTGACCCTCAAATCCGTCTCTCTGGTTACTGACCCTCAAATCCGTCTCTCTGGTAACTGACCCTCAAATCCCTGTCTCTCTGGTAACTGACCCTCAAATCCCTGTCTCTCTGGTTACTGACCCTCAAACCCGTCTCTCTGGTTACTGGCCCTCAAATCCGTCTCTCTGGTTACTGACCCTCAAATCCGTCTCTCTGGTAACTGACCCTCAAATCCGTCTCTCTGGTTACTGACCCTCAAATCCGTCTCTCTGGTAACTGACCTCAAATCCGTCTCTCTGGTTACTGACCCTCAAATCCGTCTCTCTGGTAACTGACCCTCAAATCCGTCTCTCTGGTTACTGACCCTCAAATCCCTGTCTCTCTGGTTACTGACCCTCAAATCCGTCTCTCTGGTAACTGACCTCAAATCCATCTCTCTGGTAACTGACCCTCAAATCCCTGTCTCTCTGGTTACTGATCCTCAAATCCCTGTCTCTCTGGTTACTGACCCTCAAATCCGTCTCTCTGGTAACTGACCCTCAAACCCGTCTCTCTGGATACTGACCCTCAAATCCGTCTCTCTGGTTACTGACCCTCAAACCCGTCTCTCTGGTAACTGACCCTCAAATCCGTCTCTCTGGATACTGACCCTCAAATCCGTCTCTCTGGTAACTGACCCTCATATCCCTGTCTCTCTGGTAACTGACCCTCAGATCCCTGTCTCTCTGGTAACTGACCCTCAAATCCCTGTCTCTCTGGTAACTGACCCTCAAATCCGTCTCTCTGGTAACTGACCCTCAAATCCGTCTCTCTGGTAACTGACCCTCAAATCCCTGTCTCTCTGGTAACTGACCCTCAAATCCCTGTCTCTCTGGTAACTGACCCTCAAATCCGTCTCTCTGGTAACTGACCCTCAAATCCCTGTCTCTCTGGTAACTGACCCTCAAACCCGTCTCTCTGGATACTGACCCTCAAATCCGTCTCTCTGGTTACTGACCCTCAAACCCGTCTCTCTGGTAACTGACCCTCAAATCCGTCTCTCTGGATACTGACCCTCAAATCCGTCTCTCTGGTAACTGACCCTCAAATCCCTGTCTCTCTGGTAACTGACCCTCAAATCCGTCTCTCTGGTAACTGACCCTCAAATCCGTCTCTCTGGTAACTGACCCTCAAATCCCTGTCTCTCTGGTAACTGACCCTCAAATCCGTCTCTCTGGTAACTGACCCTCAAATCCCTGTCTCTCTGGTAACTGACCCTCAAATCCGTCTCTCTGGTAACTGACCCTCAAATCCCTGTCTCTCTGGTAACTGACCCTCAAATCCCTGTCTCTCTAGTAACTGACCCTCAAACCTGTCTCTCTGGTTACTGACCCTCAAATCCCTGTCTCTCTGGTTACTGACCCTCAAATCCGTCTCTCTGGTAACTGACCCTCAAATCCATCTCTCTGTTTACTGACCCTCAAATCCGTCTCTCTGGTAACTGACCCTCAAATCCCTGTCTCTCTGGTTACTGACCCTCAAATCCGTCTCTCTGGTAACTGACCCTCAAATCCGTCTCTCTGGTTACTGACCATCAAATCCGTCTCTCTGGGAACTGACCCTCAAATCCGTCTCTCTGGTTACTGACCATCAAATCCGTCTCTCTGGATACTGACCATCAAATCCGTCTCTCTGGATACTGACCCTCAAATCCCTGTCTCTCTGGTTACTGACCCTCAAATCCGTCTCTCTGGTTACTGACCATCAAATCCGTCTCTCTGGATACTGACCATCAAATCCGTCTCTCTGGATACTGACCCTCAAATCCCTGTCTCTCTGGTTACTGACCCTCAAATCCGTCTCTCTGGTTACTGACCCTCAAATCCGTCTCTCTGGTTACTGACCCTTAAATCCGTCTCTCTGGTAACTGACCCTCAAATCCGTCTCTCTGGTAACTGACCCTCAAATCCGTCTCTCTGGTAACTGACCCTCAAATCCGTCTCTCTGGTTACTGACCCTCAAATCCGTCTCTCTGGTAACTGACCCTCAAATCCCTGTCTCTCTGGTTACTGACCCTCAAATCCCTGTCTCTCTGGTTACTGACCCTCAAATCCGTCTCTCTGGTAACTGACCCTCAAATCCGTCTCTCTGGTTACTGACCCTCAAATCCATCTCTCTGGTTACTGACCCTCAAATCCGTCTCTCTGGTAACTGACCCTCAAATTTGTCTGTCTGGTTACTGACCCTCAAATCCGTCTCTCTGGTAACTGACCCTCAAATCCGTCTCTCTGGTAACTGACCCTCAAATCCGTCTCTCTGGTTACTGACCCTCAAATCCGTCTCTCTGGTTACTGACCCTCAAATCCGTCTCTCTGGTAAGTGACCCTCAAATCCGTCTCTCTGGTTTCTGACCCTCAAATCCATGTCTCTCTGGTAACTGACCCTCAAATCCGTCTCTCTGGTTACTGACCCTCAAATCCCTGTCTCTCTGGTAACTGACCCTCAAATCCCTGTCTCTCTGGTAACTGACCCTCAAATCCGTCTCTCTGGTAACTGACCCTCAAATCCGTCTCTCTGGTTACTGACCCTCAAATCCCTGTCTCTCTGGTAACTGACTCACAAATCCGTCTCTCTGGTAACTGACCCTCAAATCTGTCTCTCTGGTTACTGGCCCTCAAATCCGTCTCTCTGGTTACTGACCCTCAAATCCGTCTCTCTGGTTACTGACCCTCAAATCCGTCTCTCTGGTAACTGACCCTCAAATCCCTGTCTCTCTGGTAACTGACCTCAAATCCCTGTCTCTCTGGTTACTGACCCTCAAATCCGTCTCTCTGGTTACTGGCCCTCAAATCCGTCTCTCTGGTTACTGATCCTCAAATCCGTCTCTCTGGTAACTGACCCTCAAATCCGTCTCTCTGGTTACTGACCCTCAAATCCGTCTCTCTGGTAACTGACCTCAAATCCGTCTCTCTGGTTACTGACCCTCAAATCCGTCTCTCTGGTAACTGACCCTCAAATCCGTCTCTCTGGTTACTGACCCTCAAATCCCTGTCTCTCTGGTTACTGACCCTCAAATCCGTCTCTCTGGTAACTGACCTCAAATCCGTCTCTCTGGTAACTGACCCTCAAATCCCTGTCTCTCTGGTTACTGATCCTCAAATCCCTGTCTCTCTGGTTACTGACCCTCAAATCCGTCTCTCTGGTAACTGACCCTCAAACCCGTCTCTCTGGATACTGACCCTCAAATCCGTCTCTCTGGTTACTGACCCTCAAACCCGTCTCTCTGGTAACTGACCCTCAAATCCGTCTCTCTGGTAACTGACCCTCAAATCCATCTCTCTGGTAACTGACCCTCAAATCCCTGTCTCTCTGGTAACTGACCCTCAAATCCGTCTCTCTGGTTACTGACCCTCAAATCCGTCTCTCTGGTTACTGACCCTCAAATCCGTCTCTCTGGTAAGTGACCCTCAAATCCGTCTCTCTGGTTTCTGACCCTCAAATCCATGTCTCTCTGGTAACTGACCCTCAAATCCGTCTCTCTGGTTACTGACCCTCAAATCCCTGTCTCTCTGGTAACTGACCCTCAAATCCCTGTCTCTCTGGTAACTGACCCTCAAATCCGTCTCTCTGTTAACTGACCCTCAAATCCGTCTCTCTGGTTACTGACCCTCAAATCCCTGTCTCTCTGGTAACTGACCCTCAAATCCGTCTCTCTGGTAACTGACCCTCAAATCTGTCTCTCTGGTTACTGGCCCTCAAATCCGTCTCTCTGGTTACTGACCCTCAAATCCGTCTCTCTGGTTACTGACCCTCAAATCCGTCTCTCTGGTAACTGACCCTCAAATCCCTGTCTCTCTGGTAACTGACCCTCAAATCCCTGTCTCTCTGGTTACTGACCCTCAAATCCGTCTCTCTGGTTACTGGCCCTCAAATCCGTCTCTCTGGTTACTGACCCTCAAATCCGTCTCTCTGGTAACTGACCCTCAAATCCGTCTCTCTGGTTACTGACCCTCAAATCCGTCTCTCTGGTAACTGACCTCAAATCCGTCTCTCTGGTTACTGACCCTCAAATCCGTCTCTCTGGTAACTGACCCTCAAATCCGTCTCTCTGGTTACTGACCCTCAAATCCCTGTCTCTCTGGTTACTGACCCTCAAATCCGTCTCTCTGGTAACTGACCTCAAATCCGTCTCTCTGGTAACTGACCCTCAAATCCCTGTCTCTCTGGTTACTGATCCTCAAATCCCTGTCTCTCTGGTTACTGACCCTCAAATCCGTCTCTCTGGTAACTGACCCTCAAATCCGTCTCTCTGGTTACTGACCCTCAAATCCGTCTCTCTGGTAACTGACCCTCAAATCCATCTCTCTGTTTACTGACCCTCAAATCCGTCTCTCTGGTAACTGACCCTCAAATCCCTGTCTCTCTGGTTACTGACCCTCAAATCCGTCTCTCTGGTAACTGACCCTCAAATCCGTCTCTCTGGTTACTGACCATCAAATCCGTCTCTCTGGGAACTGACCCTCAAATCCGTCTCTCTGGTTACTGACCATCAAATCCGTCTCTCTGGATACTGACCATCAAATCCGTCTCTCTGGTTACTGACCCTCAAATCCCTGTCTCTCTGGTTACTGACCCTCAAATCCGTCTCTCTGGTTACTGACCATCAAATCCGTCTCTCTGGATACTGACCATCAAATCCGTCTCTCTGGATACTGACCCTCAAATCCCTGTCTCTCTGGTTACTGACCCTCAAATCCGTCTCTCTGGTTACTGACCCTTAAATCCGTCTCTCTGGTAACTGACCCTCAAATCCGTCTCTCTGGTAACTGACCCTCAAATCCGTCTCTCTGGTAACTGACCCTCAAATCCGTCTCTCTGGTTACTGACCCTCAAATCCGTCTCTCTGGTAACTGACCCTCAAATCCCTGTCTCTCTGGTTACTGACCCTCAAATCCCTGTCTCTCTGGTTACTGACCCTCAAATCCGTCTCTCTGGTAACTGACCCTCAAATCCGTCTCTCTGGTTACTGACCCTCAAATCAATCTCTCTGGTTACTGACCCTCAAATCCGTCTCTCTGGTAACTGACCCTCAAATCTGTCTGTCTGGTTACTGACCCTCAAATCCGTCTCTCTGGTAACTGACCCTCAAATCCGTCTCTCTGGTAACTGACCCTCAAATCCGTCTCTCTGGTTACTGACCCTCAAATCCATCTCTCTGGTAACTGACCCTCAAATCTGTCTCTCTGGTTACTGACCCTCAAATCCGTCTCTCTGGTAACTGACCCTCAAATCCGTCTCTCTGGTAACTGACCCCCAAATCCGTCTCTCTGGTAACTGACCCTCAAATCCGTCTCTCTGGTAACTGACCCTCAAATCCGTCTCTCTGGTTACTGACCCTCAAATCCATCTCTCTGGTAACTGACCCTCAAATCTGTCTCTCTGGTTACTGACCCTCAAATCCGTCTCTCTGGTAACTGACCCTCAAATCCGTCTCTCTGGTAACTGACCCTCAAATCCGTCTCTCTGGTAACTGACCCTCAAATCCGTCTCTCTGGTAACTGACCCTCAAATCCGTCTCTCTGGTAACTGACCCTCAAATCCGTCTTTCTGGTTACTGACCCTCAAATCCGTCTCTCTGGTTACTGACCCTCAAATCCCTGTCTCTCTGGTAACTGACCCTCAAATCCGTCTCTCTGGTTACTGACCCTCAAATCCGTCTCTCTGGTAACTGACCCTCAAATCCGTCTCTCTGGTTACTGACCCTCAAATCCGTCTCTCTGGTTACTGACCCTCAAATCCGTCTCTCTGGTAACTGACCCTCAAATCCGTCTCTCTGGTAACTGACCCTCAAATCCGTCTCTCTGGTAACTGACCCTCAAATCCGTCTCTCTGGTTACTGACCCTCAAATCCGTCTCTCTGGTAACTGACCCTCCAATCCGTCTCTCTGGTAAATGACCCTCAAATCCCTGACTCTCTGGTTACTGACCCTCAAATCCCTGACTCTCTGGTTACTGACCCTCAAATCCGTCTCTCTGGTAACTGACCCTCAAATCCGTCTCTCTGGTTACTGACCCTCAAATCCCTGTCTCTCTGGTTACTGACCCTCAAATCCGTCTCTCTGGTAACTGACCCTCAAATCCGTCTCTCTGGTAACTGACCCTCAAATCCGTCTCTCTGGTAACTGACCCTCAAATCCGTCTCTCTGGTAACTGACCCTCAAATCCGTCTCTCTGGTAACTGACCCTCAAATCCGTCTTTCTGGTTACTGACCCTCAAATCCGTCTCTCTGGTTACTGACCCTCAAATCCGTCTCTCTGGTTACTGACCCTCAAATCCGTCTCTCTGGTAACTGACCCTCAAATCCGTCTCTCTGGTAACTGACCCTCAAATCCGACTCTCTGGTTACTGACCCTCAAATCCCTGTCTCTCTGGTTACTGACCATCAAATCCGTCTCTCTGGTAACTGACCCTCAAACCTGTTTCTCTGGTAACTGACCCTCAAACCTGTTTCTCTGGTAACTGACCCTCAAACCTGTCTCTCTGGTTACTGACCCTCAAATCCGACTCTCTGGTTACTGACCCTCAAATCCCTGTCTCTCTGGTTACTGACCCTCAAATCCGTCTCTCTGGTAACTGACCCTCAAATCTGTCTCTCTGGTTACTGACCCTCAAATCCGACTCTCTGGTTACTGACCCTCAAATCCCTGTCTCTCTGGTTACTGACCCTCAAATCCGTCTCTCTGGTTACTGACCATCAAATCCGTCTCTCTGGTAACTGACCCTCAAACCTGTTTCTCTGGTAACTGACCCTCAAACCTGTCTCTCTGGTAATTGACCCTCAAATCCCTGTGTCTGGTAACTGACCCTCAAATCCGTCTCTCTGGTTACTGACCCTTAAATCCCTGTGTCTGGTGACTGACCCTCAGATCCCTGTCTCTCTGGTAACTGACCCTCAAATCCCTGTGTCTGGTTACTGACCCTCAAATCCCTGTCTCTCTGGTTACTGACCCTCAAATCCGACTCTCTGGTTACTGACCCTCAAATCCGTCTCTCTGGTTACTGACCCTCAACTCCCTGTCTCTCTGGTTACTGACCCTCAAATCCGTCTCTCTGGTAACTGACCCTCAAATCCGTCTTTCTGGTTACTGACCCTCAAATCCGTCTTTCTGGTTACTGACCCTCAAATCCGTCTCTCTGGTTACTGACCCTCAAATCCGTCTCTCTGGTAACTGACCCTCAAATCCGTCTCTCTGGTTACTGACCCTCAAATCCGTCTTTCTGGTTACTGACCCTCAAATCCGTCTTTCTGGTTACTGACCCTCAAATCCGTCTCTCTGGTTACTGACCCTCAAATCCGTCTCTCTGGTAACTGACCCTCAAATCCCTGTCTCTCTGGTTACTGACCCTCAAATCCCTGTGTCTGGTAACTGACCCTAAAATCCCTGTCTCTCTGTAACTGACCCTCAAATCCGTCTCTCTGGTAACTGACCCTCAAATCCCTGTCTCTCTGTAACTGACCCTCAAATCCCTGTCTCTCTGGTTACTGACACTCAAATCCCTGTCTCTCTGGTTACTGACCCTCAAATCCGTCTCTCTGGTTACTGACCCTCAACTCCCTGTCTCTCTGGTTACTGACCCTCAAATCCGTCTCTCTGGTTACTGACCCTCAAATCCGTCTCTCTGGTAACTGACCCTCAAATCCATCTCTCTGTTTACTGACCCTCAAATCCGTCTCTCTGGTTACTGACCCTCAAATCCCTGTCTCTCTGGTTACTGACCCTCAAATCCTTCTCTCTGGTTACTGGCCCTCAAATCTATGTGTCTGGTCACTGACCCTCAAATCCGTCTCTCTGGTAACTGACCCTCAAATCCTTCTCTCTGGTTACTGACCCTCAAATCCCTGTCTCTGGTAACTGACCCTCAAATCCGTCTCTCTGGTTACTGACCCTCAAATCTGCGTCTCTGGTAACTGACCGTCGCAAACATGGAAACTGGGAGTAGGACATTCAGCCCCTCTAGTCTTCTATGCCATTCAAAACGATAATGGCTGTTCTGGTAGTAACATCAAATCTGCATCCTGCTACTCCCCATCACTTATCATCACCCCCTTGCTTCTCACTAATCTATGCAAGAGCACGAGGGGGGTGGGGGGCATGTGCTGTGAGCAGTGGAGTCGCTGTGTTTTAGCGACCTCTGGCTCTGCGAAACAGTTTATATTAATAAATTACTGGCGTCTATTACTGATTTGGATTCACATCAGCTAATCTTGTGAGGGAGACTTTAATTGTGATCCAGATCCTAAATTGGACCGATCTATGCCTAAGTCTTTGGTTCCTTCAGGGGTGGCTCAAGGGTGGATGACTTTTATGGAGTAGATGAGGGAGGGTGAAGGAGTTTTGCGCAGGTGAAGGAGACACATCCTGAGTGAGTGAGACACATCCAGAGTGGGAATTGGAACTTGGTAATTTGGTACAGTGAGGTAATCAGGAAAGGTAAGTGGTAAGTCTAATTTTGCTGTTTTTCAGTTAAAAGTGCAGTGTGTAGATTAGTGTCTGATTGGCTGAAGCTGCCCCCACCCTAATTGCTGAGAGGCAGTTATCTGTCAGTCACCTGAGGCCTGTTTAGTGGCACAAGGGTGTACATTGTATTCTTCTGTTTGAAGCTTAAGTAGTGTGAGTCACCCTGGTTAGCTGAGGTCTGTATAAAAGACAGACAGAAAGCGCACTCAGTAAGCTTTGCGCAGGTGAAGGAGACACAGCCTGAGTGAGTGAGACACATCCAGAGTGGGAATTGGAACTTGGTAATTTGGTGCAGTGAGGCAATTCGGTGCACAGTGGGAGAAGGTGTTTTTTTCCCAACCGTTTTCTCTTTCTTCTGGCCTGTAACTGTTAATCTGCAGGGAGAGAACCAGAGAGAATCCTGGGAAGGTAAGTGATTCTTATTTCCTTTTCAAATTGTGTGGGGGGGGAAAACTGTAAGTGACATCACAGTAAAGCTGTGACCTGATTGGTTGGTTGGGAATCTGTTAAATTTGAAAAAAAAATAATATTGCAAAAAAAATCTAATTGATTAACTAGATAGTCGAGTAACCAAACCTGAGGGCAGAGGTCGGTATTTAGCATTTCATTTTACAGTAAAAATCATCTAGTGTCAGGGCCATATAGTTAATTGTAACTCAATCTAACAATAATTCAAGTGTTTATTTTAAATTAATTAATTAGTGCTTAAATGTCACTCAGCGGGGTGCAGTGCTCCAACTGTGAGATGTGGCAGATCTGTGACGCTTCCAGCGTTCCGGTCGACTACATCTGCAGCAAGTGTAACCAATGGCAGCTCCTCACAGACCGCGTGGTTCAGTTGGAGCAGCAATTGGATGCACTTAGGAGCATGCAAGTGGTGGAAAGCACCATAGATAGGAGTTACAGAGATGTGGTCACACCCAAGGTGCAGGCAGAGAGATGGGTGACCACCAGAAAGGGCAGGCAATCAGTGCAGAAATCCCCTGTGGTTGTCCCCCTCTCGAACAGGTATATCGCTTTTGATACTGTTGGGGGGAATAGCCTATCAGGGGAAAACAGCAGCAGCCAGAGCAGTGGCACCACGACTGGCTCTGATGTTCAGCGGGGAGGGTCAAAGCGCAGAAGAGCAATAGTCATAGGGGACTCTATAGTCAGGGGCACAGATAGGCGCTTCTGTGCACGTGAAAGAGACTCCAGGATGGTATATTGCCTTCCTGGTGCCAGGGTCCAGGATGTCTCAGAATGGGTAGTGGGCATAGAATCATAGAATCATAGAAGTTTACAGCATGGAAACAGGCCCTTCGGCCCAACCAGTCCATGCCGCCCAGTTTTTACCATTAAGCTAGTCCCAGTTGCCCGCACTTGGCCCATAACCCTCTATACCCATCTTACCCATGGAAGAAGGCTACCCAGGTCAGCATCCTGAAGGGGGAGGGCAAACAGGCAGAAGTCGTTGTCCCTATTGGTACTAACGACATAGGCAGGAAGGGGCATGAGGTCCTGCAGCAGGTGTTCAGGGAGCTAGGCAGAAAGTTAAAAACAGGACCTCTAGGCTTGTAATCTCGGGATTACTCCTTGTGCCACGTGCCAGTGAGGCTAGGAAAATAGAGCAGCTAAACACGTGGCTAAACAGCTGGTGTAGGAGGGAGGGTTTCCGTTATCTGTTCCACTGGGATCTCTTCCGGGGCAGGTGTGACCTGTATAAGAAGGACGGGTTGCATCTAAACTGGAGAGGCATAAATATCCTGGCCGCGAGGTTTGCTAGTGTCACACGGGAGGGTTTAAACTAGTATGACAGGGGGGTGGGTACCGGAGCAATAGGTCAGAAGATGAAAACATTGAGGGAGAACTAGGGAATAGGGCCAGTATGGCTCTGAGGAAGATCAGGCAGGGAGATGTTGCGGAAAATAGCGGGACTGGTGGCCTGAAGTGCATATGTTTTAATGCAAGAAGTATTACGGGTAAGGCAGATGAATTTAGAGCTTGGATTAGTACTTGGAACTATGATGTTGTTGCCATTACAGAGACCTGGCTGAGGGAAGGACAGGATTGGCAGCTAAACATTCCAGGATTTAGATGTTTCAGGCGGGATAGAGGGGGATGTAAAAGGGGTGGGGGAGTTGCACTACTGGTTCGGGAGAATATCACAGCTGTACTATGGGAGGACACCTCAGAGGGCAGCAAGGCTATATGGGTAGAGATCAGGAATAAGAAGGGTGCAGTCACAATGTTGGGGTTTACTACAGGCCTCCCAACAGCCAGCGGGAGATAGAGGAGCAGATAGGTAGACAGATTTTGGAAAAGAGTAAAAACAACAGGGTTGTTGTGATGGGAGACTTCAACTTTCCCAATATCATAGATTATCATAGAATTTACAGTGCAGAAGGAGGCCATTCGGCCCATCGAGTCTGCACCGGCTCTTGGAAAGAGCACCCTACCCAAGGTCAACACCTCCACCCTATCCCCATAACCCAGTAACCCCACCCAACACTAAGGGCAATTATGGACACTAAGGGCAATTTATCATGGCCAATCCACCTAACTGGGATCACTTAGTGCTAGGGGCTTGGACGGGGCAGAGTTTGTAAGGAGCATCCAGGAGGGCTTCTTAAAACAATCTGTAGACAGTCCAACAAGGGAAGGGGCTATACTGGACCTGGTATTGGGGAATGAGCCCGGCCAGGTGGTAGAGTTTTCAGTAAGGGTGCATTTTGGGAACAGTGACCACAATTCAGTAAGTTTTAAAGTGCTGGTGGACAAGGATAAGAGTGGCCCTAGGGTGAATGTGCTGAATTGGGGGAAGGCTAATTATAACAATATTAGGCGGGAACTGAAGAACATAGATTGGGGGGCGGATGTTTGAGGGCAAATCAACATCTGACATGTGGGAGGCTTTCAAATGTCAGTTGAAAGGAATTCAGGACTGGCATGTTCCTGTGAGGAAGAAAGATAAATACGGCAAATTTCGGGAACCTTGGATAACGAGAGATATTGTAGGCCTCGTCAAAAAGAAAAAGGAGGCAATTGTTAGGGCTAGAAGGCTGGGAACAGACGAAGCCTGGGTGGAATATAAGGAAAGTAGGAAGGAACTTAACCAAGGAGTCAGGAGGGCTAAAAGGGGTCACAAAAAGTCATTTGCAAGTAGGGTTAAGGAAAATCCCAAGGCTTTTTACACACACATAAAAAGCAAGAGGGTAGACAGGGAAAAGGGTTGGCCCACTGAAGGACAGGCAAGGGAATCTATGTGTGGAGCCAGAGGAAATGGGCGAGGTACTAAATGAATACTTTGTATCAGTATTCACCAAAGAGAAGGAATTGGTGGATGTTGAGGCTGGAGAAGGGTGTGTAAATAGCCTGGGTCACATTGAGATCCAAAAAGACGAGGTGTTGGGCATCTTGAAAAATATTAAGGTGGATAAGTCCCCAGGGCATGATGGGATCTACCCCGGAATACTGAAGGAGGCAAGAGAGGAAATTGCTGAGGCCTTGACAGAAATCTTTGGATCCTCAGTGTCTTCACGTGATGTCCTGGAGGACTGGAGAATAGCCAATGTTGTTCCTTTGTTTAAGAAGGGTAGCAAGGATAATCCAGGGAACTACAGGCCGGTAAGCCTTACGTCAGTGGTAGGGAAATTACTGGAGAGAATTCTTCAAGACAGGATCTACTCCCATTTGGAAGCAAATGGATGTATTAGCGAGAGGCAGCACGGTTTTGTGAAGGGGAGGTCGTGTATCACTAACTTGATAAGAGGTTTTTGAAGAGGTCACAAAGATGATTGATGCAGGTAGGGCAGTGGATGTTGTCTATATGGACTTCAGTAAGGCTTTTGACAAGGTCCCTCATGGCAGACTGGTACAAAAGGTGAAGTCACACGGGATCAGGGGTGAGCTGGCAAGATGGATACAGAACTGGCTAGGTCAAAGAAGGCTGAGAGTAGCAATGGAAGGGTGCTTTTCTGATTGGAGGACTGTGACTAGTGGTGTTTCACAGGGATCAGTGCTGGGACCTTTGCTGTTCGCAGTATATAAATGATTTGGAGGAAAATATAACTGGTCTGATTAGTAAGTTTGCAATAGACACAAAGAACAAAGAACAAAGAAATGTACAGCACAGGAACAGGCCCTTCGGCCCTCCAAGCCCGTGCCGACCATACTGCCCGACTAAACTACAATCTTCTACACTTCCTGGGTCCGTATCCTTCTATTCCCATCCTATTCATATATTTGTCAAGATGCCCCTTGAATGTCCCTATCGTCCCTGCTTCCACTACCTCCTCCGGTAGTGAGTTCCAGGCACCCACTACCCTCTGCGTAAAAAACTTGCCTCGTACATCTACTCTAAACCTTGCCCCTCTCACCTTAAACCTATGCCCCCTAGTAATTGACCCCTCTACCCTGGGGAAAAGCCTCTGACTATCCACTCTGTCTATGCCCCTCATAATTTTGTATACCTCTATCAGGTCGCCCCTCAACCTCCTTCGTTCCAGTGAGAACAAACCAAGTTTATTCAATCGCTCCTCATAGCTTATGCCCTCCATACCAGGCAACATTCTGGTAAATCTCTTCTGCACCCTCTCTAAAGCCTCCACATCCTTCTGGTAGTGTGGCGACCAGAATTGAAAAGGTTGGTGGAATTGCGGATAGCGATGAGGACTGTCAGAGGATACAGCAGGATTTAGATTGTCTGGAGACTTGGGCGGAGAGATGGCAGATGGAGTTTAATCTGGACAAATGTGAGGTAATGCATTTTGGAAGGTCTAATGCAGGTAGGGAATATATAGTGAATGGTAGAACCCTCAAGAGTATTGACAGTCAGAGAGATCTAGGTGTACAGGTCCACAGGTCACTGAAAGGGGCAACACAGGTGGAGAAGGTAGTCAAGAAGGCATACGGCATGCTTGCCTTCATTGGCCGGGGCATTGAGTATAAAAATTGGCAAGTCATGTTGCAGCTAGAACCTTAGTTAGGCCACACTTGGAGTATAGTGTTCAATTGTGGTCACCACACTACCAGAAGGATGTGGAGGCTTTAGAGAAGGTGCAGAAGAGATTTACCAGGATGTTGCCTGGTATGGAGGGCATTAGCTATGAGGAGCGGTTGAATAAACTCGGTTTGTTCTCACTGGAACGAAGGAGGTTGAGGGGGAGACCAGATAGAGGTATACAAAATTATGAGGGGCATAGACAGAGTGGATAGTCAGAGGCTTTTTCCCAGCGTAGAGGGGTCAATTACTAGGGGGCATGGGTTTAAGGTGCGAGGGGCAAAGTTTAGAGGGGATGTACGAGGCAAGTGTTTTACACAGAGGGTAGTGGGTGCCTGGAACTCGCTACCGGAGGAGGTGGTGGAAGCAGGGACGATAGGGACATTTAAGGGGCATCTTGACAAATATATGAATAGGATGAGAATAGAAGGATACGGACCCAGGAAGTGTAGAAGATTGTAGTTTAGTCGGGCAGCATGGTCGGCACGGGCTTGGAGGGCCGAAGGGCCTGTTCCTGTGCTGTACTTTTCTTTGTTCTTTGTTCCAAGTTTTGAGGGGGGGCAGACCTGTGGTGGTTTTCACATCTGAGGGATCAGGATTTTTCGTTCTTTTCCCATGTACATCAGGTTTAGTCTGGAATAGAATTGTTTTTGCTGGGTAGCTCTCTTCTTTCTGGAGTGAAGAAGGCAGAGGACTCGACAATTGTCGTCTCAGACCATGCTCCACATTTTGTGGATTTAATGTTTGAGCCGGGTTTTCAACGCCTGCCATGGAGACGGGACAGGGGGCTGTTGGCGGATAAAGGTTTCTGTGAGGGCATCTCCTCTGCTATTGGGGATTACATTAGGTGCAATAGGAGCGACTCTGTCTCCCCTTCTACGTTATGGGAGGCCCTTAAGGTGGTCATTCGGGAGAGATCGTTTATTTTAAGTCACAGAGACATAGATCTGGGAAGAAGCTGGTGGATACCATCCTAGATTGCCCATAGACGGGAGGAAGAAATTGCAGACGGAATTTGAGATACTCTTAATGGTAAGGCAGTGGGCCAGCGCGACGCTGCGGCTCCCAAAAACTCGTGCTGTACTCGGAGTTCCGCCATGGCAAGCGATCTCTAGGAGGGCAGAAGAAACACAAGCACACTCTGAAAGTCTCCCTAAATAAATGCAACATTCCCACCGGCATGAGGGAATCGCTTCCCTTCGAATGCACAAGCTGGAGAAAAAGCATCCGCAAGAGCGTCGCAGGGTGGAGCACGCGGAGACCAAGTGTAGACAGCGGAAGGAGGGCGCAGAATCCAGAGCGCCCCACCCACCCACCTCATCAAACACCACCTGCCAAGCCTGTGGCAGAGTCTGCGGACCCAGGATCGGACTATTCAGCCACCGCCGAACCCCACCTCCCCGGAGTGGAGTCATCCTCGACACGGAGGGACTGCCCAAGAGGTGTTTGAGGGCCTTGATAACTGAATCGCTTCCGTTTTCTCCAGTAAAATTCACCTCGGGCCCGGTGGCGGTGGCTACACCGCGGGTTTGGAGACAGTGGGGGGTGGGGGGGGGGGGGGGGGGGGGGGCTGGGAGAGGTTCAGGGATATCTTTGCAAAATACCTGTTCAGTACATCCGCCATCCATTTGTTTTCCACGATCAATTCTCTGGAGTCTCTGGTTGGCTCCAGAATGCGCTGTTCTAAGAAACTATTCTGAAAACGTTCTATGAACTCCTTAGCTTGGCTACCTTTACCTATCTGACTTTTCCAGTCTCTATGTAGTTATCCTCCCATGATTATCGCCGTGCCTTTCTGACGAGCTACAGTTATTTGTTCCTTTATGCTCCCTTAATGTGATTACTGTTAACGGCCTGTATACGTCTCCCACAAGCGACTTCTTAACTTTAATAATAATGATCTTTATCAGTGTCACGGGTAGGCTTACATTGACACTGCAATGAAGTTACTGTGAAAAGCCCCCAGTCGCCACATTCCGGCGCCTGTTCGGGTACACAGAGGGAGAATTCAGAATGTCCAATTCACCTAACAGCACGTCTTCCGGGACTTGTGGGAGGAAGCCGGAGCACCCGGAGGAAACCCACGCAGACGCGGGGAGAAGGTGCAGACACGCACAGATAGTTACCCAAGCCGGGAATTGAACCCGGGTCCCTGGTGCTGTGAAGCAACAGTGCTAACCACTGTGCTACTGAGCCGCCCATAGAACATAGAACATAGAACAATACAGCGCAGTACAGGCCCTTCGGCCCACGATGTTGCACCGAAACAAAAGCCATCCAACCTACACTATGCCATTATCATCCATATGTTTATCCAATAAACTTTTAAATGCCCTCAATGTTGGCGAGTTCACTACTGTAGCAGGTAGGGCATTCCACGGCCTCACTACTCTTTGCGTAAAGAACCTACCCCTGACCTCTGTCCTATATCTATTACCCCTCAGTTTAAAGTTATGTCCCCTCGTGCCAGCCATATCCATCCGCGGGAGAAGGCTCTCACTGTCCACCCTCTCCAACCCCCTGATCATTTTGTATGCCTCTATTAAGTCTCCTCTTAACCTTCTTCTCCCCAACGAAAACAACCTCAAGTCCATCAGCCTTTCCTCGTAAGATTTTCCCTCCATACCAGGCAACATCCTTACTTACCAAATAACTAGTTTCTTCTCCTGTAACAGAGCAAGACCACTTTCTGGAGACTGAGAAAATGAGGGCACAGAAAGCAAAGGAACAGCTCTTTCCCTTCCTAACCCTATTCCCTAATTACCCAATCCGACACTCTATTCCAAGTCACACTTCTTGGAGTATATCACCTCACCATTTAAACCACCTTCTTACCTCCATGCACCAAATTCCCACTTTGAACCAAATTCCTGGATATATTCACTCTGTCTCTGTCTCACTCAGATTGAAGTCTCCCCTCACTGATTGTACACCCCTTACTGTGCTTCTTAAATTTGGGTCTGGTTACTGATCCCCCTGCCTCTCGAAACAATATCCTGTGACACCATGCTGGCACCCGCTCGAAGTACTTTTTAAAGAGGGACCAAGTTGTAATAAATACAAATAATCTTTCCCATTGCTTTCCAGGGAGGGTTTGGCTGGATAACCTGGATTGTCGTGGGACAGAGAAGGATGTTTCGCAGTGCAAATCCCTAGGCTGGGGTCAAACAGATTGCACACACGAGGAAGATGCTGGAGTTGTCTGCAAGGATGAGAGGATTCCCGGATTTGTAGACTCGAACGTTATTTCGGTAATAAACCAACGCAGGTTACCACACTCTCAACGTGCGACACCGAGTATTACAGACTGGACAGGAGTTAGCTCGGGAAGGAGTTAGCTCGGGAAGGAGTTAGCTCGGGAAGCAGTTAGCTCGGGAAAGAGTTAGCTCGGGAAGGAGTTAGCTCGGGAAAGAGTTAGCTCGGGAAGGTGTTAGCTCGGGAAAGAGTTAGCTTGGGAAGGTGTTAGCTCGGGAAAGAGTTAGTTTGGGAAGGAGTTAGCTCGGGAAAGAGTTAGCTTGGCAAGGAGTTAGCTTGAGAAGGTGTTAGCTTGGCAAGGTGTTAGCTCGGGAAAGAGTTAGTTTGGGAAGGTGTTAGCTTGGGAAGGAGTTAGCTCGGGAAGGAGATAGCTTTGAAAGGAGTTAGCTCGGCAAGGAGTTAGCTCGGGAAGGAGTTAGCTCGGGAAGGAGTTAGCTCGGGAAGGTGTTAGCTTGGGAAGGTGTTAGCTCGGCAAGGAGTTAGCTCGGGAAGGAGTTAGCTCGCGAAAGAGTTAGTTTGGGAAGGTGTTAGGTCGGGAAGGTGTTAGCTCGGGAAGGAGTTAGCTCGGGATGCGGTTAGCTCGGGAAGGTGTTAGCTCAGGAAGGAGTTAGCTCGGGAAGGTGTTAGCTTGGGAAGGAGTTAGCTCGGGAAGGAGTTAGCTCGGGAAGGAATTAGCTCGGGAAGGTGTTAGCTCGGGATGCGGTTAGCTCGGGAATGCGGTTAGCTCGGGAAGGTGTTAGCTCGGGAAGGTGTTAGCTCGGGAAGGTGTTAGCTCGGGAAGGAGTTCGCTCGGGGAGGAGTTAGCTTGGGAAGGTATTAGCTCGGGAAGGGGTTAGCTCGGGAAGGAGTTTGCTCGGGAAGGAGTTAGCTCGGATTGCGGTTAGCTCGGGAAGGAGTTAGCTCGGGAAGGTGTTAGCTCAGGAAGGAGTTAGCTCGGGATGCGGTTAGCTCGGGAAGGTGTTAGCTTGGGAAGGTGTTAGCTCGGCAAGGAGTTAGCTCGGGAAGGAGTTAGCTCGCGAAAGAGTTAGTTTGGGAAGGTGTTAGGTCGGGAAGGTGTTAGCTCGGGAAGGAGTTAGCTCGGGATGCGGTTAGCTCGGGAAGGTGTTAGCTCAGGAAGGAGTTAGCTCGGGAAGGTGTTAGCTTGGGAAGGAGTTAGCTCGGGAAGGAGTTAGCTCGGGAAGGAATTAGCTCGGGAAGGTGTTAGCTCGGGATGCGGTTAGCTCGGGAATGCGGTTAGCTCGGGAAGGTGTTAGCTCGGGAAGGTGTTAGCTCGGGAAGGTGTTAGCTCGGGAAGGAGTTCGCTCGGGGAGGAGTTAGCTTGGGAAGGTATTAGCTCGGGAAGGGGTTAGCTCGGGAAGGAGTTTGCTCGGGAAGGAGTTAGCTCGGATTGCGGTTAGCTCGGGAAGGAGTTAGCTCGGGAAGGTGTTAGCTCAGGAAGGAGTTAGCTCGGGATGCGGTTAGCTCGGGAAGGTGTTAGCTCGGTAAGGAGTTAGCTTGGGAAGGTGTTAGCTCGGGAAAGAGATAGCTCGGGAAGGAGTGAGCTCGGGAAGGTATTAGCTCGGGAAGGAGTTAGCTCGGGAAGGAGTTAGCTCGTGAACGAATTTGCTCGGGAAGGAGTTAGCTCTGGATGCGGTTAGCTCGGGATCGTGTTAGCTCGGGAAGGTGTTAGCTCGGGAAGGTGTTTGCTCGGGAAGGTGTTAGCTCGGGAAAGAGATAGCTCGGGAAGGAGTAGCTCGGGAAGGAGTTAGCTTGGGAAGGTGTTAGCTCGGGAAGGAGTTAGCTTGGGAAGGTGTTAGCTCGGGAAGGAGTTAGCTCGGGAAAGAGTTAGCTCCGGAAGGAGTTAGCTTAGGAAGGAGTTAGCTCGGGAAGGAGTTAGCTCGGGAAGGTGTTAGCTCGGGATGCGGTTAGCTCGGGAAGGTGTTAGCTCGGGAAAGAGTTAGCTCAGGAAGTAGTTAGCTTAGGAAGGAGTTAGCTCGGGAAGGAGTTAGCTCGGGAAGGAGTCAGCTCGGGATGCGGTTAGCTCGGGAAGGAGTTAGCTCGGGAAGGAGTTAGCTCGGGAAGGAGTTAGCTCGGGAAGCGGTTAGCTTGGGAAGGTGTTAACTCGGGAAGGAGTTAGTTTGGAAAGCGGGTAGCTTGGGAAGGATTTGGCTTGGGAATGTGTTAGCTTGGGAAGCGGTTAGCTTATGAAGATGTTAGCTCGGGAATGTGTTAACTCGGGAAGGAGTTTGCTCGGGAAGGAGTTAGCTCGGGAAGGAGTTAGCTCAGGAAGGTGTTAGCTCGGGAAGGAGTTAGCTTGGGAAGGTGTTAGCTTGGGAAGAAGTTAGCTCGGGAAGGAGTTAGCTCGGGAAGGAATTAGCGCAGGAAGGAGTTAGCTCGGGAAGGAGTTAGCTCGGGATGCGGTTAGCTCGGGAAGGAGTTAGCTTGGGAAAGTATTAGCTCGGGAAGGAGTTAGCTCGGGAAGGAGTTAGCTCGGGAAGGTGTTAGCTCGGGATGCGGTTAGCTCGGGAAAGAGTTAGCTCAGGAAGGAGTTAGCTTAGGAAGGAGTTAGCTCGGGAAGGTGTTAGCTCAGGAAGGAGTTAGCTCGGGATGCGGTTAGCTCGGGAAGGTGTTAGCTCGGGAAAGAGTTAGCTTAGGAAGGAGTTAGCTCGGGAAGGAGTTAGCTCGGGAAGGAATTAGCGCAGGAAGGAGTTAGCTCGGGAAGGAGTTAGCTCGGGATGCGGTTAGCTCGGGAAGGTGTTAGCTCGGGAAGGAGTTAGCTTGGGAAGGAGTTAGCTCGGGAAGGAGTTAGCTCGGGAAGGTGTTAGCTTGGGAAGGAGTTAGCTCGGCAAGGAGTTTGCTCGGGAAGGAGTTAGCTCGGGATGTGGTTAGCTCGGGAAGCGGTTAGCTTGGGAAGGTGTTACCTCAGGAAGGAGTTAGTTTGGAAAGCGGTTAGCTTGGGAAGGATTTGGCTTGGGAATGTGTTAGCTTGGGAAGCGGTTAGCTTATGAAGGTGTTAGCTCGGGATGGTGTTAACTCGGGAAGGAGTTTGCTCGGGAAGGAGTTAGCTCGGGAAGGAGTTAGCTCAGGAAGGTGTTAGCTCGGGAAGGAGTTAGCTTGGGAAGGTGTTAGCTCGGGAAGGAATTAGCGCAGGAAGGAGTTAGCTCGGGAAGGAGTTAGCTCGGGATGCGGTTAGCTCGGGAAGGAGTTAGCTTGGGAAAGTATTAGCTCGGAAGGAGTTAGCTCGGGAAGGAGTTAGCTCGGGAAGGTGTTAGCTCGGGATGCGGTTAGCTCGGGAAGGAGTTAGCTCGGGAAGGTGTTAGCTCAGGAAGGAGTTAGCTCGGGATGCGGTTAGCTCGGAAGAAGTTAGCACGGGAAGGTGTTAGCTTGGGAAGGAGTTAGCTCGGGAGGATGTTACCTCGGGAAGGTGTTATATCGGGCAGGAGTTAGCTTGGGAATGTGTTAGCTCGGGAAGGAGTTAGCACGGGAAGGTGTTAGCTCGGGAAGGTGTTAGCTCGGGGAAGAGATAGCTCGGGAAGGAGTTAGCTCGGGAAGGAGTTAGCTCGGGAAGGATGTAGCACGGGAAGGAGTTTGCTCGGGAAGGAGTTAGCTCGGGATGCGGTTAGCTCGAGAAGGAGTTAGCTCGGGAAGGTGTTAGCTGAGGAAGGAGTTAGCTCGGGATGCGGTTAGCTCGGGAAGGAGTTAGCTCGGGAAGGTGTTAGCTCGGGAAGGAGTTAGCTCGGGAAGGTGTTAGGTCGGGAAGGTGTTAGCTCGGGCAGGAGTTAGCACGGGAAAGAGATAGCTCGGGAAGGAGTTAGCTCGGGAAGGAATTAGCTCGGGAAGGAGTTAGCCCGGGAAGGAGTTTGCTCGGGAAGGTGTTAGCTCGGGAAGGTGTTAGCTCGGGAAAGAGATAACTCTGGAAGGAGTTAGCTCGGGAAGGAGTTAGCTTGGGAAGGTGTTAGCTCGGGAAGGAGTTAGCTTGGGAAAGAGTTAGCTCCGGAAGGAGTTAGCTTAGGAAGGAGTTAGCTCGGCAAAGGATTTAGCTCGGGAAGGAGTTAGCTCGGGATGCGGTTAGCTCGGGAAGGTGTTAGCTCGGGAAGGAGTTAGCTCGGGAAGATGTTAGCTCGGGAAGGAGTTAGCTCGGGATGCGGTTAGCTCGGGAAGGTGTTAGCTCAGGAAGGAGTTAGCTCGAGAAGGTGTTAGCTCGGGAAGGAGTTAGCTCGGGATGTTGTTAGCTCGGGAAGGTGTTAGCTCAGGAAGGAGTTAGCTTGGGAAGGAGTTAGCTCGGGATGCGGTTAGCTCGGGAAGGTGTTAGCTCAGGAAGGAGTTAGCTCGGGAAGGTGTTAGCTCGGGAAGGAGTTAGCTCGGGAAAGAGTTAGCTTGGGAAGGAATTAGCTTGGGAAGGTGTTAGCTCGGGATGCGGTTGGCTCGGGAATGTGTTAGCTCGGGAAGGTGTTAGCTCAGGAAGGCGTTAGCTCAGGAAGGAGTTAGCTCGGGAAGGTGTTAGCTCGGGAAGGAGTTTGCTCGGGAAGGAGTTAGCTCGGGATGCGGTTAGCTCGGGAAGGAGATAGCTCGGGAAGGTGTTAGCTCGGGAAGGTGTTAGCTCGGGCAGGAGTTAGCTTGGGAATGTGTTACCTCGGGAAGGTGTTAGCTCGGGAAGGCGTTAGCTCGGGCATGAGTCAGCTTGGGAATGTGTTAGCTCGGGAAGGAGTTAGCACGGGAAGGTGTTAGCTCGAGAAGGTGTTAGCTCGGGAAAGAGATAGCTCAGGAAGGTGTTAGCTCGGGATCCGGTTAGCTCGGGTAGGTATTAGCTCGGGAAGGAGTTAGCTCGGGAAGGAGTTAGCTCGGGAAGGAGTTAGCTCGGGAAGGAGTTTGCTCGGGAAGGAGTTAGCTCGGGATGCGGTTAGCTCGGGAAGGAGTTCGCTCGGGAAGGTGTTAGCTCAGGAAGGAGTTAGCTCGGGATGCGGTTAGCTCGGGAATGTGTTAGCTCGGGAAGGTGTTAGCTCGGGAAGGAGATAGCTCGGGAAGGTGTTAGCTCGGGAAGGAGTTAGCTCGGGAAAGAGTTAGCTCCGGAAGGAGTTAGCTCGGGAAGGAGTTAGCTCGGGAAGGAGTCAGCTCGGGATGCGGTTAGCTCGGGAAGGAGTTAGCTTGGGAAGGAGTTAGCTCGGGAAGGTGTTAGCTCAGGAAGGAGTTAGCTCGGGATGCGGTTAGCTCGGGAAGGTGTTAGCTCGGGAAGGAGTTAGCTCGGGATGCGGTTAGCTCGGGAAGGAGTTAGCTCGGGAAGGCGTTAGCTCGGGCATGAGTCAGCTTGGGAATGTGTTAGCTCGGGAAGGAGTTAGCACGGGAAGGTGTTAGCTCGAGAAGGTGTTAGCTCGGGAAAGAGTTAGCTCAGGAAGGTGTTAGCTCGGGATCCGGTTAGCTCGGGTAGGTATTAGCTCGGGAAGGAGTTAGCTCGGGAAGGAGTTAGCTCGGGAAGGAGTTAGCTCGGGAAGGAGTTTGCTCGGGAAGGAGTTAGCTCGGGATGCGGTTAGCTCGGGAAGGAGTTCGCTCGGGAAGGTGTTAGCTCAGGAAGGAGTTCGCTCGGGATGCGGTTAGCTCGGGAATGTGTTAGCTCGGGAAGGTGTTAGCTCGGGAAGGAGATAGCTCGGGAAGGTGTTAGCTCGGGAAGGTGTTAGCTCGGGAAGGTGTTAGCTCGGGCAGGAGTTAGCTTGGGAATGTGTTACCTCGAGAAGGAGTTAGCACGGGAAGGTGTTTGCTCGGGAAGGTGTTAGCTCGGGAAAGAGATAGCTCGGGAAGGAGTTAGCTCGGGAAGGAGTTAGCTCGGGAAGGAGTTAGCTTGGGAAGGTGTTAGCTCGGGAAAGATATAGCTCGGGAAGGAGTTAGCTCGGGAAGGAGTCAGCTCGGGAAGGAGTTAGCTCGGGAAGGAGTTAGCTCGGGAAGGATTTAGCTCGGGAAAGAGTTAGCTCGGGAAGGTGTTAGCTTGGGAAGGAGTTAGCTCGGGAAGGATTTAGCTCGGGAAGGAGTTAGCTCGGGTAGGTGTTAGCTTGGGAAGGAGTTAGCTCGGGAAGGATTTAGCTCGGGAAGGTGTTAGCTCTGGATGCGGTTAGCTCGGGAAGGTGTTAGCTCAGGAAGGAGTTAGCTCGGGAAGGAGTTAGCTCGGGATGCGGTTAGCTCGGGAAGGTGTTAGCTCAGGAAGGAGTTAGTTCGGGAAGGTGTTAGCTTGGGAAGGAGTTAGCGCGGGAAGGTGTTAGCTCAGGAAGGAGTTAGCTCGGGATGCAGTTAGCTCGGGGAGGAGTTTGTTCGGGAAGGAGTTAGCTCGGGAAGGAGTTTTCTCGAGAAGGAGTTCGTTCGGGGTGTGGTTAGCGCTGGAAGCGGTTAGCTTGGGAAGGATTTGGCTTGGGAAGGTGTTAGCTTGGGAAGCGGTTAGCTTTTGAAGGTGTTAGCTCGGGAAGGTGTTAACTCGGGAAGGAGTTTGCTCGGGAAGGAGTTAGCTCGGGAAGGAGTTAGCTCAGGAAGGTGTTAGCTCGGGAAGGAGTTAGCTTGGGAAGGTGTTCGCTTGTGACGGAGTTAGGTCGGGATGGAGTTAGCTCGGGAACTAATTAGCGCAGGAAGGAGTTAGCTCGGGAAGGAGTTAGCTCGGGATACCGTTAGCTCGGGAACCGGTTAGCTTGGGAAGGTGTTAGCTCGGGAATGAGTTAGCTCGGGAAGGAGTTAGCTCGGGAAGGTGTTAGCTCGGGAAGGAGTTAGCTCGGGAAGGAGTTAGCTCGGGATGCGGTTAGCTCGGGAAGGAGTTAACTCGGGAAGGAGTTAGCTCGGGAAGGAGTTAGTTCGGGAAGGAGTTAGCTCGGGAAGGAGTTTGCTCGGGTAGGAGTTTGCTCAGCAATGAGTTAGCTCGGGATGTGGTTAGCTCGGTAAGCGGTTAGCTTGGGAAGGTGTTAACTCGGGAAGGAGTTAGTTTGGAAAACGGTTAGCTTGGGAAGGATTTGGCTTGGGAATGTGTTAGCTTGGGAAGCGGTTAGCTTATGAAGGTGTTAGCTCGGGAAGGTGTTAACTCGGGAAGGAGTTTGCTCGAGAAGGAGTTAGCTCGGGAAGTAGTTAGCTCAGGAAGGTGTTAGCTCGGGAAGGAGTTAGCTTGGGAAGGTGTTATCTTGGGAAGGAGTTAGCTCGGGAAGGAGTTAGCTCGGGAAGGAGTTAGCTCGGGAAGGAATTAGCGCAGGAAGGAGTTAGCTCGGGAAGGAGTTAGCTCGGGATGCGGTTAGCTCGGGAAGGAGTTAAGTTGGGAAAGTATTAGCTCGGGAAGGAGTTAGCTCGGGAAGGTGTTAGCTCGGGATGCGGTTAGCTCGGGAAGGAGTTAGCTCGGGAAGGTGTTAGCTCAGGAAGGAGTTAGCTCGGGATGCGGTTAGCTCGGAAGAAGTTAGCACGGGAAGGTGTTAGGTCGGGAAGGAGTTAGCTCGGGAAGGTGTTAGCTCGGGAAGGTGTTAGCTCGGGCAGGAGTTAGCTTGGGAATGTGTTAGCTCGGGAAGGAGTTAGCACGGGAAGGTGTTAGCTCAGGAAGGTGTTAGCTCGGGAAAGAGATAGCTCGGAAAGGAGTTAGCTCGGGAAGGTATTAGCTCGGGAAGGAGTTAGCTCGGGAAGGATGTAGCTCGGGAAGGAGTTTGCTCGGGAAGGAGTTTGCTCGGTACGCGGTTAGCTCGGGAAGGAGTTAGCTCCGGAAGGTGTTAGCTCGGGAAGGAGTTAGCTCGGGAAGGAGTTAGCTCGGGAAGGTGTTAGCTCGGGAAGGTGTTAGCTCGGCAAGGAGTTAGCACGGGAAAGAGATAGCTCGGGAAGGAGTTAGCTTGGGAAGGAATTAGCTCGGGAAGGAGTTAGCCCGGGAAGGAGTTTGCTCGTGAATGTGTTAGCTCGGGAAGGTGTTAGCTCGGGAAAGAGATAACTCGGGAAGGAGTTAGCTCGGGAAGGAGTTAGCTTTGGAAGGTGTTAGCTCGGGAAGGAGTTAGCTTGGGAAGGTGTTAGCTCGGGAAGGAGTTAGCTCGGGAAAGAGTTAGCTCCAGAAGGAGTTAGCTTAGGAAGGAGTTAGCTCGGCAAAGGATTTAGCTCGGGAAGGAGTTAGCTCGGGATGCGGTTAGCTCGGGAAGGTGTTAGCTCGGGAAGGAGTTAGCTCGGGAAGGAGTTAGCTTGTGAAGGAGTTAGCTCGGGAAGGAGTTAGCTCGGAATGCGGTTAGCTCGGGAAGGTGTTATCTCAGGAAGGAGTTAGCTCAGGAAGGTGTTAGCTTGGGAAGGAGTTAGCTCGGGAAAGAGTTAGCTTGGGAAGGAATTAGCTTGGGAAGGTGTTAGCTCGGGATGCGGTTAGCTCGGGAATGTGTTAGCTCGGGAAGGAGTTAGCTCGGGAAGGTGTTAGCTCGGGAAGGCGTTAGCTCGGGAAGGAGTTAGCTCGGGAAGGAGTTCGCTCGGGAAGGAGTTCGCATGGGAAGATATTAGCTGGGGAAGGAGTTAGCTCGGGAAGATGTTCGCTCGGGAAGGAGTTAGCTCGGGAAGGTGTTAGCTCAGGAAGGAGTTAGCTCGGGATGCGGTTAGCTCGGGAAGGTGTTAGCTCGGGAAGGAGATAGCTCGGGAAGGTGTTAGCTCGGGAAGGTGTTAGCTCGGGCAGGAGTTAGCTTGGGAATGTGTTACCTCGGGAAGGTGTTAGCTCGGGAAAGACATAGCTCGGGAAGGAGTTAGCTCGGGAAGGAGTTAGCTTGGGAAGGTGTTACCTCGGGAAGGAGTTAGCTCGGGAAAGAGTTAGCTCCGGAAGGAGTTAGCTTAGGAAGGAGTTAACTCGGGAAGGAGTCAGCTCGGGATGCGGTTAGCTCGGGAAGGAGTTAGCTTGGGAAGGAGTTAGCTCGGGAAGGATTTAGCTCGGCGAAGAGCTAGCTTGGGAAGGTGTTAGCTCTGGATGCGGTTAGCTCGGGAAGGTGTTAGCTCGGGAAGGAGTTAGCTCGGGATGCGGTTAGCTCGGGAAGGTGTTAGCTCGGGAAGGAGTTAGCTCGGGATGCGGTTAGCTCGGGAAGCAGTTAGCTTGGGAAGGTGTTAGCTCGGGAAGGAGTTAGCTCGGGAAAGAGTTAGCTCCAGAAGGAGTTAGCTTAGGAAGGAGTTAGCTCGGCAAAGGATTTAGCTCGGGAAGGAGTTAGCTCGGGATGCGGTTAGCTCGGGAAGGTGTTAGCTCGGGAAGGAGTTAGCTCGGGAAGGAGTTAGCTTGTGAAGGAGTTAGCTCGGGAAGGAGTTAGCTCGGAATGCGGTTAGCTCGGGAAGGTGTTATCTCAGGAAGGAGTTAGCTCAGGAAGGTGTTAGCTTGGGAAGGAGTTAGCTCGGGAAAGAGTTAGCTTGGGAAGGAATTAGCTTGGGAAGGTGTTTGCTCGGGATGCGGTTAGCTCGCGAATGTGTTAGCTCGGGAAGGAGTTAGCTCGGGAAGGTGTTAGCTCAGGAAGGCGTTAGCTCGGGAAGGTGTTAGCTCGGGAAGGCGTTAGCTCGGGAAGGAGTTAGCTCGGGAAGGAGTTCGCTCGGGAAGGAGTTCGCATGGGAAGATATTAGCTGGGGAAGGAGTTAGCTCGGGAAGGTGTTCGCTCGGGAAGGAGTTAGCTCGGGAAGGTGTTAGCTCAGGAAGGAGTTAGCTCGGGATGCGGTTAGCTCGGGAAGGTGTTAGCTCGGGAAG
Source organism: Scyliorhinus torazame (assembly GCF_047496885.1). Taxonomy (NCBI): domain Eukaryota; kingdom Metazoa; phylum Chordata; class Chondrichthyes; order Carcharhiniformes; family Scyliorhinidae; genus Scyliorhinus; species Scyliorhinus torazame. Next base: position 354,339,328 of record NC_092709.1, on the reverse strand, counting down.
GAGATAGCTCGGGAAGGTGTTAGCTCGGGAAGGTGTTAGCTCGGGCAGGAGTTAGCTTGGGAATGTGTTACCTCGGGAAGGTGTTAGCTCGGGAAAGACATAGCTCGGGAAGGAGTTAGCTCGGGAAGGAGTTAGCTTGGGAAGGTGTTAGCTCGGGAAGGAGTTCGCTCGGGAAAGAGTTAGCTCCGGAAGGAGTTAGCTTAGGAAGGAGTTAACTCGGGAAGGAGTCAGCTCGGGATGCGGTTAGCTCGGGAAGGAGTTAGCTTGGGAAGGAGTTAGCTCGGGAAGGATTTAGCTCGGCGAAGAGCTAGCTTGGGAAGGTGTTAGCTCTGGATGCGGTTAGCTCGGGAAGGTGTTAGCTCGGGAAGGAGTTAGCTCGGGATGCGGTTAGCTCGGGAAGGTGTTAGCTCGGGAAGGAGTTAGCTCGGGATGCGGTTAGCTCGGGAAGCAGTTAGCTCGGGAAGGTGTTAGCTCGGGAAGGAGTTAGCTCGGGAAGGTGTTAGCTCAGGAAGGTGTTAGCTCGGGCATGAGTCAGCTTGGGAATGTGTTAGCTCGGGAAGGAGTTAGCACGGGAAGGTGTTAGCTCGGGAAGGTGTTAGCTCGGGAAAGAGATAGCTCAGGAAGGAGTTAGCTCGGGTAGGTATTAGCTCGGGAAGGAGTTAGCTCGGGAAGGAGTTAGCTCGGGAAGTAGTTTGCTCGGGAAGGAGTTAGCTCGGGATGCGGTTAGCTCGGGAAGGAGTTAGCTCGGGAAGGAGTTAGCTCGGGAAGGTGTTAGCTCAGGAAGGAGTTAGCTCGGGATGCGGTTAGCTCGGGAAGGTGTTAGCTCGGGAAGGTGTTAGCTCGGGAAGGTGTTAGCTCGGGAAGGAGATAGCTCGGGAAGGTGTTAGCTCGGGAAGGTGTTAGCTCGGGCAGGGGTTAGCTTGGGAATGTGTTACCTCGGGAAGGAGTTAGCACGGGAAGGTGTTTGCTCGGGAAGGTGTTAGCTCGGGAAAGAGATAGCTCGGGAAGGAGTTAGCTCGCTAAGGAGTTAGCTTGGGAAGGTGTTAGCTCGGGAATGAGTTGGCTTGGGAAGGTGTTAGCTCGGGAAGGAGTTAGCTCGGGAAAGAGATAGCTCGGGAAGGAGTTAGCTCGGGAAGGAGTCAGCTCGGGAAGGAGTTAGCTCGGGAAGGTGTTAGCTTGGGAAGGAGTTAGCTCGGGAAGGATTTAGCTCGGGAAGGAGTTAGCTCGGGAAGGTGTTAGCTTGGGAAGGAGTTAGCTCGGGAAGGATTTAGCTCGGGAAGGAGTTAGCTTGGGAAGGTGTTAGCTCTGGATGCGGTTAGCTCGGGAAGGTGTTAGCTCAGGAAGGAGTTAGCTCGGGAAGGAGTTAGCTCGGGATGCGGTTAGCTCGGGAAGGTGTTAGCTCAGGAAGGAGTTAGTTCGGGAAGGTGTTAGCTCGGGGAGTAGTTTGTTCGGGAAGGAGTTAGCTCGGGAAGGAGTTAGCTCGGGAAGAAGTTAGCTCGGGAAGAAGTTAGCTCGGGAAGCAGTTTGCTTGGGAAGGAGTTAGCTCGGGAAGGAGTTAGCTTGGGAAGCGGTTTGCTTGGGAAGGATTTGGCTTGGGAAGGTGTTAGCTTGGGAAGCGGTTAGCTTATGAAGGTGGTAGCTCGGGAAGGTGTTAACTCGGGAAGGAATTACCTCGGGAAGGAGTTAGCTCGGAAAGGAGTTAGCTCAGGAAGGTGTTAGCTAGGGAAGGAGTTAGCTTGGGAAGGTGTTAGCTTGTGAAGGAGTTAGGTCGGGAAGGAGTTAGCTCGGGAAGGAATTAGCGCAGGAAGCAGTTAGCTCGGGAAGGAGTTAGCTCGGGATGCCGTTAGCTCGTGATCCGGTTAGCTTTGGAAGGTGTTAGCTCGGGAATGAGTTTGCTCGGGAAGGAGTTAGCTCGGGAAGGTGTTTGCTCGGGAAGGAGTTAGCTCGGGAAGGAGTTAGCTCAGGAAGGAGTTAGCTCGGGATGCGGTTAGCTCGGGAAGGAGTTAGCTCGGGAAGGAGTTACCTCGGGAAGGAGTTAGCTCGGGAAGGAGTTAGCTCGGGAAGGAGTTAGCTCGGGATGTGGTTAGCTCCGCAAGCGCTTAGCTTGGGAGGTGTTAGCTCGGGAAAGAGTTTGCTTGGGAAGCGGTTAGCTTGTGATGGATATTGCTTGGGAAGGTGTTAGCTTGGGAAGCGGTTAGCTTGGGATGGATTTTGCTTGGGAAGGTGTTAGCTTGGGAAGCGGTTAGCTTGGGAAGGATTTTGCTTGGGAAGGTGTTAGCTCAGGAAGCAGTTAGCTCTCAGCCCTGGCTCAGTTGTTTACACTTTTGTCTGTGACTTTGAAGGTTGTGTGTTTAAATTGTCTCTCCAGAGGCGCTGGCGTTTAATCCAAGCTGATTATCCGACAGACTGCGAGGATCCCACCATGACAGATAGTGACATTTCAAATTACTAACAGCCTGGAGTCGAAAATGTTAGGAGAAACCATTGTTGTAAAAACCCATCTTGTTCACTAATGACATTTAGGGAAGGAAATCTGCCGTCCTTACCCGGTCTGGCCTACATGTGACTCCAGACCCATAGCAATGTTCTTGACTCTTAACTGCCCTCTGAAATGGTCGAGCGAACCACTCAGTTCATGGGCAATTAGGGATGGGCAAGGCCCAACATCCCTATTATGAATGAATAAAAGAAATGTCAACATCAAGGTAGTAGTGAGGGAGCATTTTAGTGATAGTGATCACAACACAGTACAGTTCATGTTTGTTCTGGACAAGGGATGAAATGACCTGCAAAAGACATTTTTGGGTAGGGGCAAGGCAGATTTGACTAAAATAAGGCAGGATTTGGTCAAAGTTGACTGGGAACAGTGGGAAAATCTACAGCAGAGCGGTGGAGGGAATTCAAAAAGGAAATGGGGAGAGTGCAGGTCCAACATCTTCCCGAAAGGGGGAAATGTAGGAGCAATATGTTCAGGGAACCTGGATGGATTGGATAATCCAGGACTGGATAAGGAGGAAGAGAAAGGCTTTTAGCAAATCCAAAGGGAGAAATTCAACTGCGGCCCGAGAGGAATATAGCAAGGGCAAGAGGGAACTTGTTATAAATCTGGAGGAGGCCCAAGAATCTGCAACATCGTAGTTCCTGTGGCCTCACCTGAGCACGATTTACCCAGATGAGGGGGCGGGGCTACCCCCCCTTTTCTAAGTCTGCTGGGACATAAATACCCTGGTCGGGGTTTGGACCGGGCACAGGAGGCCCTTCAGGGAGTAGGAGGAGTGTATGGTAAGGAGAATAAAATCAAACCTTTCTACAGTCATCGCTTCCGAGTGCTCGCCTGCCTGAGAATTGACAGAACTCAAGAAAGCAATTAGAAGAGAAAAAAGGGGCTTTGAAAAAGGACTTGCAAATAAGATTACGGTGAAACCTAAAATATTCTCTCAATACATTGGGGGGAAGAGGTTAACTCCCTCCAGCCTTCTCCCGCTCCCTGTGGTTATGGGCGGCCTTCTCCTGGGGTTGGTGGAGGAGGGGGACAGAGAACGTACAGTGTTAGACAGCCCGACACATGCAGACCAGGGGGTGGTTAGCTGGTGGCCGGTTTGGTGCCGGCATGTGATGCAGGGTAGGGGTTCAGCTGCCCTCCTGGTGGGGGGGGGGGGGTACAGGTGTGTGGGATGGGGGTCGGTGCCAGGGACATAATGCTGCCTACTCACCCTGGCCCCTCTGAGGAGGTCGTGCAGTTTTTCCAATTAAGGGACAATTTACGTAGCCAATAAATCGCCGGCTTTGAAAGCAGACCAAGGCAGGCCAGCAGCACGGTTCAATTCCCGTACCAGCCTCCCCGAACAGGCGCCGGAATGTGGCGACTAGGGGCTTTTCACAGCAACTTCATTTGAAGCCTACTTGTGACAATAAGCGATTTTCATTTCATTTGTGGGGGTGAAACCCATGCAGACACGGGGAGAATGTGCAAACTCCACACGGACAGTGACCCAGGGCCGGGATTCAAACCCGGGTCCTCAGCGCCGTAGTCCCAGTGCTAACCGCTGCGCCACATGCCGCCGCTGGGCGTGCAGTTTTTTACAGCACCGCTGGCCGGTCCAGATGGCGTTGCTCGCGGCGCTGACCACCTGCGCCCAGGCACGGCGAACGGCAGCGGCTGGCAGCCTCCTTCCCGGGCCGGGGTACGTGGTGGACTGCCTTTCCTCCACCACGTCCAGGAGGGTCTCACGCTCGGCGTCGGTGAATCGTGGAGCCGCTCTCCCTGCTGCCATCTTGTTGGCTGGGGTGGTGTGTGCGGGGAGTGCAGTGTGTATATGTGGCTGCAGCTTGTCAGCCTCCCGAGTGTCAGTCACAAATCTGGCGAATCCGGCACCGTTTCTCAATGGAACCGGTCATGTTCCACGTGAGTCTCCTGCGAGCCCCGTAACGGTCGCTTCATCGGCCCAAGTGCGGCAGCGGTTTTGCTATCGTGGAACTCCACGAATCCAGCCCCGGCGTCAACACTTAGTCTGAGGAACAGAGAATGCCGCCCCTGTTTTTTACTCTGACAAGTTGAGCTGAGGCCGCCGTGTTGTGTACATTGTCGGGGGCATCTTTGTGCAGACAGGAATGCTTGTTGAGAGACTAGGCCCCGTTCCCTCAGTGCTGCGGACCAGACCAGCAGTTCCTGTGGCCAGGACTCGGTTTATAATTTTGGGATTTTCTTTTCCGGGAACCCATATGGAATCACTTCAGTGGATCCAGGAGCTGAGGAATGCGGACGATATTGTTCCCACACAGAAATGAACTCATGGAAAATCAAATTCCTTCAGTCTGCAGTCACTGCCCGGCTCCTCGGAGTTCCTGTACTCCCCCTTTCTCGAGGAACCTGTGCTCCAGTTATCTAACTGAGCTTCCGTTAGCCAAACCTCGGTGGGTGGCAGTCCAGCCTCAGTATCAGAAAGTTTTAAAAAAAATTTAGAGTACCCAATTTATTTTTCCAATGAAGGGGCAATTTAGCGTGGCCAATCCACATCTTTTTGGGTTGTGGGGGCGAAACCCACGCAGACACGGGGAGAATGTGCAAACTCCACACGGACAGTGACCCAGAGCCGGGATCGAACCCGGGACCTCGGCGCCCGTGAGACGGCAGGGCTAACCCACTGCGCCACCGTGCTGCCCTCAGTATCAGAATGTTGTGGGGGGGGGGGGGGGGGGAGTCTCACTCCAGGAGGTGCTCCGGTACAATGCTGAGGGAGAAAAGTAAGTAACGTCACCATCGTCCCAGGTGACCGTCAGCTGTTTCTTTGAGAGGGAGAGCTGGCTGGTGGTGATTTAACCTGAGGGTCACCACACCTCAGGCGAGGGGCAAGGTGGAGAAGGCGGGGATTTTGTGAATGACCTCAGCCGGTACAGGAATTGAACCGACGCTGCAGGTCTCGCTCTGCATCACAAACCAGTCATTCAGCCAACTGACCTAAAATGGTCCCCATTTAGTTCAGATGCCAATACCGAGGACTGTCTCTCCTCGCAATGTAGATGTATAAAACCCTATCGTTAATATTATCAAAAAGGGAAGGTTTAGCTCAATTGGCTAGACAGCTGGTTCGGTGCCTTCTCAACCCTGTCTCTCAGGTTTCGCTCGCTCTCAAAGGGGGGAAGCAGCCTTAGGGATTATGGATACTTTATTTTCAAAAAAGAGCAGGGGAGAGTTCCCTCGTACCTTGGTCAATATTTACCCCTCAACAAAGAGATGACCTGGCCATTGTCACAATTTGTTTGAGGGAACTTGCTGTGTGTAAATTGTCGAAAACATTTCCCACATTCCAACCCTTTGAGAATTCTTCATTGGGCGCGGGTCTGCGGCCTCGCTGCGCTCGAGCGAGAGCGTAACGAGGCCGGTGAATAGTAGGAGAGGCCGAAAACACGAACTGCGCCAGGCGCCAAACAGTTTGCCATGCAACCGGCCCGCTACCTCAGCGAAATCGGGATCTCGCTGTAGCGAGGGGAGAAACCAATTATCACTACTTAAGCTCTATTTCCATACAATTAACGGGAGCTGTCATAATATGCACCCATGCACATCATGAGGTGAGCCAATCAATACACAGAACAGAACACGGCCAATCACAAGACGGGACACCGGAGGGGGGCTTCCACCTATAAAACACACGAGGCATCAGCACTCTGCCTCTTTCCACTGGTGATAGCTGTAGTGACAGTCAGGGTGTACAAATCATTCAACACCTCCTACACGTGGATCAGAGCTAGCCTGGTCTAGATAGCTTACTTTAGTTTACTTAGAGTAGTAGAGAGCCAATCCACAGGCAGCTGTGTGCTTCATTACTAGAGTTCAATAAAACTTATATTGAACCAATGGCCACGTTTGGTATATACTTGATCAGTTAATTGCATCGTGTGCAGTCCATGTTACCCCAGGGTGAACAACACGACATGATACCAGAAGTGGCTACTACTACTAAGTAATTTACCTTCGAAAATTCACTGACGACCAGCAACTGCCTTCCAGTGGCATGGAAAAGATCCAGGCACCTCACAGCTCCGGATCTCCGGGAACCCTGGTGCCAACTGGCGAATCTTCAATCAGATATTCAGTCTATACCTTGAGGCCTCGGGCCTCGAAAGTGCCTCCGATGCTCGAAAAATCTCGCTGCTGCTGTCTACTGCGGGGGACCAGGCCATCCAAATCTTCAATTCGCTCACGTTTGCCAACGGCGACGACAAGACCAAGTTCCAAACCGTCCTAGCCACATTTGACAGTCACTGCGAGGTTGAGAAAAACAAAAAGACGAGCGTTATGTATTCCAACAGCGCCTGCAGGGTAAGGACGAGCCTTTTCAGTCTTTTCTTACTCACCTTCGCATTCTAGCGCAACCCTGCAACTACAGAGACCCCGCTGACTCCCTCATCAGGAATCAGGGGCGTCATTCTCTGACCCCCCACCGGGTCGGAGAATGGCCGTTGGCCGCCGTGAATCCCACCCCCGCCGAAGTCTCTGGTATTGGAGATTGGGCGGGGGCGGGAATCGGGCCGCGCCGGTTGGCGGGACCCCCCGCTCAATTCTCCTGCCCGGATGGGCCGAAGTCCTGCCCAGAAATTGCCTGTCCCGCCGGCGTAAATCAAAGCTGGTATTTACCGGCGGGACCAGGCGGCGTGGGCGGGCTCCAGGGTCCTGGGGGGGGCGCGGGGCGATCTGACCCTGGGGGGTGCCCCCACGGTGGCCTGGCCCGCGATCGGGGCCCACCAATCCGCGGGCGGGCCTGTGCCGCGGGGGCACTCTTTCCCTTCCGCCTCCGCCACGGCCTCCACCATGGCGGAGGCGGAAGAGACTCTCCCCACTGCGCATGCGCGGGAAACTGACAGCGGCCGCTGACGCTCCCGCGCATGCGCTGGGAAACTGTCGGCGGCCGCTGCCGCTCCCGCGCATGCTCCGCATTTCCGCGCCAGCTGGTGGGGCAACAAACGCCATTTCCGCCAGCTGGCGGGGCGGAAATCCCTCCAGCGCAGGCCTAGCCCCTCAATGTTGGGGCTCGGCCCCCAAAGATGCGGAGCTGATTGGCGCCGTTTTTGGCGCAGTCGGCGGACATCGCGCCGTTGGGGGAGAATTTCGCCCCAGATCGTGTTTAGCGTCCATTTCGACGCCCTGCGGGAGCAGCTCCTAATAGTAAAAAATATGGCCCTGTCGGTGGCCATCGAGACGTGCAAAGTCCACGAAGAGGCGAAAAGTCGCTATTCCTGCCTAAAGTCGGCAGAGCAGGACCAACTCGCCTCCCACGAGGCTGAGAGTGTACAGGCCATCGCCCGAATGCGGCACCTGAGCATCGATGAAGGCGGCCATTTTGCGCGCTTTTCCAAAGGTCCCACGCATGCGCACCACGGTCGGGAAACCGAAGCGGCCGAAGACTACATTGCGCAGGTGCGAGCGGCAGCTGACCGCACTGCGCAGGCGCGACGACGCGCTGAGCGTCACAACGTCGACGTGATGACGTGTCCCAACTGCGGCACTGCCCATTTAAAGCGGCAATGCCCTACAAGAGGCAGGCGATGTCTCAACTGCAAGAAGCTTGGCCATTATGCGCCTTTGTGCAGGTCTGCACCTCCGATAGGGGGCCAGCGATCCCAGTTCCAACGCAGACGCGTTCGAAGTGTGCAGCAAGGGCTGCTGGATATGGAACCGGATCCCATCACCAATCCTGAGGAGGACTGCCCGGAGTCCCCATATCGAGTGCATCACCAAGCATGACAAGGCCTCCTCGCATTCAGCAACACACACACCCGTCCTCAATGTGGACTATGTGGACGGGTGGCGTGCCACAGTACAAGTCAACGATTGTAGCATCCGGTTCAAGCTGGACACCGGTGATTCGGCCAACCTAATATCCAAAGCAGATCTTGCTCGTATCCAAAGGCAGCCAACAATTCTTCCGCCGGCCTGTCAGTTGCTCGACTACAATGGGAATGCCATCACGGCACTAGGGTCCTGTCACCTGCATGTATTCAACAAGGCCATCAAGGCCACTTTGCGGTTTGAGATCGTCCAGCCCGGCAAGGCCTCTCTGCTTGGTGCCCATGCATGCAAGCTACTCCATCTCGTTCAGCGTGTACATACCATGTCCTCAGCTCACAACACTCTTCAAGCCAACATTGAGGAGCTACTATTGCAATACCCGGATGTGTTCAGTGGGATGAGTACGCTGCCCTACCGCTATAAAATTCTGCTCAGGCCTGATGCCACGCCTGTCATCCATGCGCCACGCCGGGTGCCGGTGCCCCTCAAGGACCGTCTAAAGGCGCAACTGCAGGAGCTCCAGGATCAAGGGATAATATCCAAGGTGACAGAACCAACTGACTGGGTCAGCTCGATGGTCTGTGTCAAGAAGCCCTCTAGAGAACTGCGCATTTACATCGATCCCAAGGATCTGAACCGCAACATTATGAGGGAACACTACCCGATCCCGAAGTGGGAGGAGCTGACCAGTGAGATGGCACATGCCAAATTCTTTACAAAGCTGGATGCATCGAAGGGCTTTTGGCAGATACAACTGGATGAATCCAGCCGGAAGCTCTGCACGTTTAATACTCCCTTCGGGAGATATTGCTACAACCGCATGCTATTTGGCATTGCGTCGGCCTCTGAAATCTTTCATCGAATAATGGAGCAAATGCTCGAGGGCATTGAGGGTGTGTGGGTCTATGTTGACGACGTCAGCATCTGGTCCACAACCCCGGAGGAACATATTGCTCGTCTGCAACAAGTCTTCAGGCGCATACATGCCAACGGCCTGAAGTTAAATAAAACCAAATGCTCCTTTGGCAAGTCGTCAATTAAGTTTCTGGGCGATCAGATCTCCCAGCAGGGCGTGCAGCCGGACTCGGACAAAGTCCAGGCAATCAACACGATGAAGACCCCAGAGGACAAGAAGGCGGTCCTCCGCTTCCTGGGGTTGGTACATGTTCTGGGGAAGTTCATTCCCAATCTCGCGCCACACACCACGGCCCTCAGACACCTGGTGAAGAAGTCCACCACTTTCCAGTGGCTGCCCGCACATCAGGAAGAGTGGCTTGAGTTGAAAGCAAAGCTAACCACCGCTCCTGTTTTAGCTTTCTTTGACCCAGCAAAGGAGACCAAGATCTCCACAGACGCCAGCCAGGACGGCATTGGGGCGGTGCTCCTGCAGAAGGACAACACCTCGCCCTGCGCTCCAATGGCCTTCGTGTCCAGGGCCATGACCCCCACTGAGCAATGCTATACTCAGATCGAGAAAGAATGCCTGGGCCTGCTCACTGGCATCGTGAAATTCCACCATTATGTCTATGGTCTCCCGACCTTTACCGTAGAGACGGACCACAGACCCCTCGTGCATATTATACACAAGACTTAAATGACATGACACCCAGGCTCCAGCGCATCCTCCTTCGACTCCGCAGGTATGATTTTGAACTGGTTTACACACCTGGGAAGGAGCTGATCATCGCGGATGCCGTATCCCGTGCCATCACCTCGCCATGTGAGCAGGTAGACTTCATGCACGACATCGAGGCGCAGGTGAAACTGTGTGCCAGCACCCTCCCGTCATCCGACGACCGACTCAGCATCATTCGGGAGGAGAGTGCCAATGACCCTCTGCTGCAGCGGGTTATACATCACCTCACGAATGGCTGGCAGAAGGGGCAATGCCCCCAGTACTGTAACATAAAGGATGATCTGACTGTTGTCGAGGGGATCCTTCTGAAATTGGATCGCATCTTCATTCCGCGCAGCCTCCAGAGCTTGGTGCTCACGCAGGTACACGAGGGACACCTCGGCATTGAGAAGTGCAGGCGCAGGGCCCGGCAGGCTGTCTATTGGCCCGGCATCAATGAGGACATCTCCAACATGGTCCTCAATTGCGCGACCTGCCAGCGTTTCCAGCCTGCTCAGCCCAAAGAAACGCTCCAGCAGCACGAGATTGTGACCTCTCCATGGTCTAAAATTGGAGTGGACCATTTTCACGCCAACGGGTGTGACTACGTCCTGATAATTGATTACTTCTCCAGTTACCCCGAGGTAGTGAAACTATCGGACCTAACATCCAGGACCGTCATAAAGGCCTGCAAGGAGGCATTCGCCAGGCATGGAATCCCACTCACGGTCATGAGTGACTCCGGTCCCTGTTTCTATAGTCAAGAATGGTCCGACTTCGCAAAGCAATACCACTTCCAGCACATCACCTCGAGCCCGCATTACCCGCGATCTAATGGGAAGGTCGAAATAGGGGTCCACATCGTGAAGCAGGTGCTCTGTAAGGCTGCGGACTCAGTTTTGGACTTCAATCTTGCTCTTCTGGCGTACAGGGCAAACTCTCTGTCCAACGGTCTGTCTCCGGCACAGCTTCTAATGAATCGTAACCTGCGGGCGACTGTTCCGGCCATTCATGTACCTGACCTGGATCACCTTCCAGGTGCTGCAAAAGATGCAGCAGATCAGAACCCGGCAAAAGGCAACATACGATGCTCATGCCACTGATCTGCCCGTGCTCTCTCCGAAGGACGCTGTTCGCATCCAGTTGCCTGGTGGAGGCTGGTCAGTTCCAGCTGTTGTTCGACAGGCTGCTCCCAGGTCATTCGAGGTTTGCAAGGCTGATGGATCTATTGTCCGGCGCAACAGAAGGGCACAACTTGCCTGCCCACCACCAGACCTCACTTTCCCAGATGTCATTCTGCCCGTTCCGGACATCTCGCTTCACGAGGCCACCAACCTGGCTGCATGCCAACCGGTCAAGACACCTTCATCTCCGCCTCCACCTCTCAGGCGGTCCACAAGAATCCGACGACAGCCTCAACGACTGGACTTATAAATAGTTCCTTGTACATATACTGTTATGATTCTGCACGCTAGACACCTTACATATACATATACATCCCCTCACCGATTTTTTTATATATAGTTACTCTTGTAAATATGTCATATATGCTCTAAGCAGCTGACAACATTTTTTTTAAAAAGGGGGGATGTCATAATATGCACCCATGCACATCATGAGGCAAAAGCAGGCAGTGACAGACACCGAGGTGAGCCAATCAACATACAAAACAGAACACGACCAAGCACAAGACGGGACACCGGAGGGGGGCTTCCACCTATAAAACACACGAGGCATCAGCACTCTGCCTCTTTCCACTGGTGATAGCTGTAGTGACAGTCAGGGTGTACAAATCATTCAACACCCTTCTACACGTTGATCAGAGCTAGCCTGGTCTAGATAGTTAGAGATAGTTTACTGAGAGTAGTAGAGAGTCAACCCACAGGCAGCTGTGTGCTTCGTTACTAGAGTTCAATAAAACCTATATTGAACCAACGCCCACGTTTGGTGTATACTTGATGAGCTAACTGCAGTCTGTGTGCAGTCCGTGTTACCCCAGGGTGAACAACACGACAGGAGCCACCCCATATCCAACAGCCTCCCGTCATTCAGCGGCCTCCCCCGCAAGTGGCCACACTGTCACCGATTAGTGCTCCTTTTGAAAGACGTGAACCTGGCGGAAGGGCTTCTGTGGTGAGCCGAGGAGGTGAGCAGCCATCTTTGCTCACAGATAAAGAGCTCTGGGATGCTGGGCTTGCCACCCCAGTGCTCGGCGGGGGGGGGGGGGGGGGGGGGGGGCGGGTAGGGGACCCTCGGCTGGGGGTGAGGAACCTCCGCAGGGGTGGGCCGTATGGAAGGGTGGGGGTGGGGGTCAGCCGCAAACATGCCAACACGTGGGTCGTATTTACCCGTACCGGGGGCAACCATTATCAGGGGATGGGACACAGCTCTGGGGACGTGTCCACGGCTGGAGGGTGGGTGAGCCCCACGGGGAGGGGGGGGGGGGGGAGATGCCTGGATAGATGGGCCAAGGGATCGGAGGGTTGACCCGCATTGAGGAAGAAAGTGACAGAGGCATCATCCTAGCTGTGCACAAAGGTGTTTATCGTGTGTAACAATTCCCCATTCTCCTCCCCCCCACCCCACCCTTCCCCCCCTACCTACCCCCTCTCCCCTCCCCTGGTGCCCTCAGTGATTCTCGATGTGCTTGGCCCTCCTAGCTCTACCGCTACATCCAGGTGTGTCCCCAGGATGCACATCGGAGATGGTGGAGTCCTGTGGTTGTTGGAGCCCCTGGCGGGTCGGAGAGCCCCAGCTCACTTGTCAATGGCACATGCACAGCCGTGCCGCCCTGTCCCGTGTGTGCTGACCCCGAGACATGACCTCATCAGGCGGGTGGAACTCGGGGGAGCTGGTGGGCACCGCCGCCACGCCATGGGACGGGTCCGGGTTGGCACCCAGCGCCCCCTCCTCCCAGCGATGCTTTGGGGTCCACCGTGGGATGGAGAGGTAGCTGGTTCGAGCCCCGGCTGCCCCTACATCATCTGACACTGCCAGCCCTGGCGGCTCCCCGATGCCTGTACCCTGGTGTCGACGCCCTCGGCGCTGCTCCTCAGTGACTGGGCCATGCTCTGCAGAGCCCTGGCAATGCCCCCCTGCGACTGGGACAAGCTCCGCAGCGCCTCGACCATTCCCAGCTTAGAGCGGGACAGGTCCTGCAGAACCTCATCAAGGTAACCTGGCACTGGGCCACATCCCCCCAGTGAGGCGGCCATTCTGCCGCGACCCTCAGCCACGGCCGTCACCGACTGCGCCACACCTTGGACACCTTCACTCGTGCTGCCGACGTTGTGCACCAGGCTCCCCACTGCGGTCGCCACCCTAGTGGACTCCTCCAAGCGGCTATGGCGCTGTTGGAGTGTCGCTGAGATCTCCCTCTGAATGTCCCGGCTGCTCCCTACGCTTCCATCTGCTCCGGGAATGCTTCTACGTAGACTGAGCATCTGGCTGGGACCGGTCGACCTCTGACTGCTGTCTTGCCTGGAGGTCCACCTGATGTATGTCAGCAGCTGTGTGGTGCTCACCACATTGTGCCCCAAAAGCCTAACGTTTCCCGCCGAGGTGTGTGTATCTGCGCCGGTGGAGGGTCGGGGTGACAGCTGTGTTGCATCCTCGGGGACCTCCTCTGAGGTGGTCTCCTGGGAGGATGGAGAGGGGGCCTCCCGGGATGGGCCGGCGCTGTCGGCTGGAGGACCTGCAGGAGAATGGACGTGTGGTCAGTGGGAGGGATGGGTCAGTCTGTATGGCAACAAGGACTTACGTTTGACAGGTCCTTAGTCTGGGGCCCGGTGGCTCCTCACCTCTGTGGCGTCCGCCAGCCTCTGTGTGAGTGACACCCTGTCCTCAGCCACTCCAGTCACCTCCAGGGCTCACTCCTCGAAGGCGGTGAGGATTCTAATGTCCGGCATGCCTTCTGCAGTCTGGGCCCTCTCCCGACGATTGTCGGAGAGCTCTTCCTGAGGAAACACACAGAGGGCGCCGTTAGCCGCACCCATGGTTCATAGTGGTGGTGGTGGTGGTGGTGGTGGTGGGGGGAGGGTGAAGGAAGGGCCGGTGGGTTGATGGGAGGGTGGAGGGAGGGCTGGGAGTCTTCTGGGGAGTTGGGGCGGGTGCTCGAGTGGGGCCAGATAGGGTGTTGGTGTCGACTCACTCGTGCTGCCCGGTGTAGGTCGTTGACCTCGTTCTGACGCTGGAGCCCTGTCCTCCTGGTCACACCCCCGGCGCTCACAGCCGCCACCAGCTCGTCCCAGGTAGGACTGGCAGCCCTGTGACTGACTCTCCGGGACCCTCAGGGACCAGGACATCCCTCCTGGCCTCCACTGCATTGAGCAGCCTCCCCAGGGCAGCGCCCCTGAATCTCGGGGTCGGTCTCCTCGGAGCCATTGTTGGGAGCTGGCTGGGGCTGGCTGAGCAAGTGTGGGTTTCCTCCCACAGTCCAAAGATGTGCAGGTTAGGTGGACTGCCATGCTAAATTGCCCTTAGTGTCCAAAATTGCCCTCAGTGTTCAAAAAGGTTGGGTGGGGTTAAAAAGAACTAGAACAACAAAATGTACAGCACAGGAACAGGCCCTTCGGCCCTCCAAGCCTGCGCCGACCATGCTGCCCGTCTGAACTAAAATCTTCTACACTTCCTGGGTCCGTATCCCTCTATTCCCATCCTATTCATATATTTGTCAAGATGCCCCTTAAATGTCACTATCGTCCCTGCTTCCACCACCTCCTCCGGCAGCGAGTTCCAGGCACCCACTACCCTCTGCGTAAAAAACTTGCCTCGTACATCTACTCTAAACCTTGCCCCTCGCACCTTAAACCTATGCCCCCTAGTAATTGACCCCTCTACCCTGGGGAAAAGCCTCTGACTATCCACTCTGTCTATGCCCCTCATAATTTTGTAGACCTCTATCAGGTCGCCCCTCAACCTCCTTCGTTCCAGTGAGAACAAACCAAGTTTATTCAACCGCTCCTCATAGCTAATGCCCTCCATACCAGGCAACATCCTGGTAAATCTCTTCTGCACCCTCTCTAAAGCCTCCACATCCTTCTGGTAGTGTGGCGACCAGAATTGAACACTATACTCCAAGTGTGGCCTAACTAAGGTTCTATACAGCTGCAACATGACTTACCAATTCTTATACTCAATGCCCCGGCCAATGAAGGCAAGCATGCCGTATGCCTTCTTGACTACCTTCTCCACCTGTGTTGCCCCTTTCAGTGTTGACCTGTGGACCTGTACACATAGATCTCTCTGACTTTCAATACTCTTAAGGGTTCTACCATTCGCTGTATATTCCCTCCCTGCATTAGACCTTCCAAAATGCATTACCTCACATTTGTCCGGATTAAACTCCATCTTTCATAGACTTTCATAGAATTTACAGAGCAGAAGGAGGCCATTCGGCCCATCGAGTCTGCACCGGCTCTTGGAAAGAGCACCCTACCCAAGGTCAACACCGCCACCCTATCCCCATAACCCAGTAACCCCACCCAACACTAAGGGCAATTTCGGACAGTAAGGGCAATTTATCATGGCCAATCCACCTAACCTGCACATCTTTGGACTGTGGGAGGAAACCGGAGCACCCGGAGGAAACCCACGCACACACGGGGAGGATGTGCAGACTCCGCACAGACAGTGACCCAAGCCAGAATCGAACCTGGGACTCTGGAGCTGTGAAGCAATTGTGCTATCCACAAGGCTACCGTGCTGCCCCTGCCATCTGCCATCTCTCCACCCAAGTCTCCAAACAATCTAAATCCTGCTGTATCCTCTGACAGTCCTCATCGCTATCCGCAATTCCACCAACCTTTGTGTCAAAACAAAGAACAAAGAACAAAGAAATGTACAGCACAGGAACAGGCCCTTCGGCCCTCCAAGCCCGTGCCGACCATACTGCCCGACTAAACTACAATCTTCTACACTTCCTGGGTCCGTATCCTTCTATTCCCATCCTATTCATATATTTGTCAAGATGCCCCTTAAATGTCCCTATCGTCCCTGCCTCCACTACCTCCTCCGGTAGTGAGTTCCAGGCACCCACTACCCTCTGCGTAAAAAACTTGCCTCGTACATCTACTCTAAACTTTGCCCCTCTCACCTTAAACCTATGCCCCCTAGTAATTGACCCCTCTACCCTGGGGAAAAGCCTCTGACTATCCACTCTGTCTATGCCCCTCATAATTTTGTATACCTCTATCAGGTCGCCCCTCAACCTCCTTCGTTCCAGTGAGAACAAACCGAGTTTATTCAATCGCTCCTCATAGCTTATGCCCTCCATACCAGGCAACATTCTGGTAAATCTCTTCTGCACCCTCTCTAAAGCCTCCACATCCTTCTGGTAGTGTGGCGACCAGAATTGAACACTATACTCCAAGTGTGGCCTAACTAAGGTTCTATACAGCTGCAACATGACTTGCCAATTCTTATACTCAATGCCCCGGCCAATGAAGGCAAGCATGCCGTATGCCTTCTTGACTACCTTCTCCACCTGTGTAGCCCCTTTCAGTGATCTGTGGACCTGTACTCCTAGATCTCTTTGACTTTCAATACTCTTGAGGGTTCTACCATTCACTGTATATTCCCTACCTGCATTAGCCCTTCCAAAATGCATTACCTCACATTTGTCCAGGTTAAACTCCATCTGCCATCTCTCCGCCCAAGTCTCCAGACAATCTAAATCCTGCTGTAACAATCTAAATCCTGCTGTCGTCAGCAAACTTATTAATCATTTTTATTGGGTTACGGGAATAGGGTGGAGGTGTGGGCTAGGGTAGGGGGCTCTTTCCAAGGGCCGGTGCAGACTTGATAGGCTGAATGGCCTCCTTCTGCACTGTAAATTCAATGATACGAAGCACAACAGCGCCTATACTTCCTCAGGAAACTAAGGAAATTCGGCATGTCCACATTAACCCTTACCAACTTTTACAGATGCACCATAGAAAGCATCCTATCGGGCTGCATCACAGCCTGGTATGGCAACTGCTCGGCCCAGGACCGCAAGAAACTTCAGAGAGTCGTGAACACCGCCCAGTCCATCACACGGACCTGCCTCCCATCCATTGACTCCATCTACACCTCCCGCTGCCTGGGGAAAGTGGCAGGATAATCAAAGATCCCTCCCACCCGGCTTACTCACTCTTCCAACTTCTTCCATTGGGCAGGAGATACAGAAGTCTGAGAACACGCACGAACAGACTCAAAAACAGCTTCTTCCCCACAGTCACCAGACTCCTAAATGACCCTCTTATGGACTGACCTCATTAACACTACACCCTGTATGCTTCATCCGATGCCGGTGCTTATGTAGTTACATTGTATATGTTGTGTTGCCCTATTATGTATTTTCTTTTTGTGATCTGTTTGAGCTGCTCGCAGAAAAGTACTTTTCACTGTCCCCCGGCACACGTGACAATAAACAAACCAATCCGAGGGATGAGAAGCTTCCGTGATGAGGTTAGGTTGGAGAGGTTGGGATTGTTTTTCTCGAAGAGACGGCGGCTGAGGGGAGATTTGATCGAGGTGTTCAAAATCATGAGGGGGCTGGACAGAGTAGATCGGGAGAAACTATTCCTGCTCGTCAAAGGATCAAGGAGGAGAGGGCACAAATCTGAAGTGATTAAAGTAAAGGAAGCTAAAAGGACATGAAGGAAAGGTTTTCACATAGCGGGTGGTTAATGTTTGGAGCGCGCTACTGCAGAGCGTGGTGGAAGCTGGTTCAATAGAGACTTTCAAAGGGGAAATATGCTTTTACAGAAAGGGAGGAATATGCAGGGTTACAGGGAGAAGGCAGGGGAATGAAACAAGGTGGATTGCTTATTCAGAGAGCCAGACACGATGGGCTGAATGGCTTCCTTCTGCACCGTAACAATTCTGTGACTCTGTGAAGTTTGAAGAATCTCAGAGATCACTGATTACCCGACCCCCCACCCCAACCCGAGCTCCTCTGGTTAACTGGAATCATTCTCCTCATTGCTGACAGGTACAGAGTGAGCAGATCGAAGAGGTGCGGCTAAGACCAGCTGTGCCCAACGCCAAGCGCCGCCTCCCTGTGACTGAGGGGTTTGTGGAGGTGAAGTACAAAGGCCATTGGGAAAAGATCTGTGATAACGGCTGGAACCACAGGAACAGTCGGGTCATCTGTGGAATGCTGGGATTTCCTGCTGAGCGCAAGACCAACAAGAAATTCTACAAGTAAGTCAAGGCAGGAAGGAGGGCGGGCCTGGGGAGGGTGTGAGTGGGCCCGGGGAGGGTGTGAGTGGGCCCGGGGAGGGTGTGAGTGGGCCCGGGGAGGGTGTGAGTGGGCCCGGGGAGGGTGTGTGGGTGGGCCCGGGGAGGGTGTGAGTGGGCCCGGGGAGGGTGTGAGTGGGTCCGGGGAGGGTGTGTGGGTGGATCCGGGGAGGGTGTGTGGGTGGGCCCATGGAGTGTGTGTGGGTGGGCCCGGGGAGGGTGTGGGGGTGGGCCCGGGTAGGGTGTGAGTGGGCCCGGGGAGGGTGTGAGGGTGGGCCCGGGGAGGGTGTGTGGGTGGGCCCGGGGAGGGTGTGAGTGGGCCCGGGGAGGGTGAGCCCGGGGAAGGTGGGCCCTGGGAGGGTATGAGTGGGCCCAGGGAGGGTGTGTGGGTGGGGCTGGATAGGGTGTGAGTGGGCCCGGGGAGGGTGTGTGGGTGGGCCCGGGGAGGGTGTGTGGGTGGGCCTGGGAAGGGTGTGAGTAGGCCCGGGGAGGGTGTGAGGGTGGGCCCGGGGAGGGTGTGAGGGTGGGCCCGGGGCGGGTGTGTGGGTGGGCCCGGGGAGGGTGTGAGTGGGCACGGTGAGTGTGTGAGTGGGCCCGGGGAGGGTGGGCCCGGGGAGGGTGTGAGTGGGCCCGGGGAGGGTGTGAGTGGGCCCTGGGAGGGTGTGTGTGGGCCCGGGGACGGTGTGTGGGTGGGCCCTGGGAGGGTGTGAGTGGGCCCGGGGAGGGCTGGCCCGGGGAGGGTGTGAGGGTGGGCCTGGGGAGGGTGTGAGGGTGGGCCCGGGGAAGGTGTGGGTGGGCGCGGGGAGGGTGTGGGTGGGCCCGGGGAGAGTGTGTGGGTGGGCCCGGGGAGGGTGTGAGGGTGGGCCCGGGGAGGGTGTGAGGGTGGGCCCGGGGAGGGTGTGAGGGTGGGCCCGGGGAGGGTGTGATTGTGTGCCCGGGCAGGCTGTGAGTAGGCCCAGGGTGGGTGTGAGGGTGAGCCCGGTGAGGGTGGGTTCAGGAAGGGTTTGCCCAGGAAGGGTGTTCCTGGGGAGGGTGGGTCCAGGGAGGGTGTGAGTGGGCCCGGGGAGGGTGGGGCTGGGGAGGGTGGGGCCGGGGTGGGTGGGGCCGGGGTGGGTGGGCCCAGGAAGGGTGGGCCAGGGGACGGTGTGTGGGTGGACTCGGAGAGGGTGAGCCCGGGGAGGGTGTGAGTGGGCCCGGGGAGGGTGGGCCTGGGGAGGGTGTGAGTGTGCCCAAGGAGGGTGGGCCCGGGGAGGGTGTGAGGGTGGGCCCGGGGAGGGTGGGCCCAGGATGGGTGGGCCAGGGGAGGGTGTGTGGGTGGACTCGGAGAGGGTGAGCCCGGGGAGGGTGTGAGTGGGCCCGGGGAGGGTGGGCCTGGGGAGGGTGTGAGTGTGCCCAAGGAGGGTGGGCCCGGGGAGGGTGTGAGGGTGGGCCCGGGGAGGGTGGGCCCAGGATGGGTGGGCCCGGGGAGGGTGGGGCCGGGGAGGGTGGGCCTGGGGAGGGTGTGAGTGTGCCCAAGGAGGGTGGGCCCGGGGAGGGTGTGATTGTGTGCCCGGGCAGGCTGTGAGTAGGCCCAGGGTGGGTGTGAGGGTGAGCCCGGTGAGGGTGGGTTCAGGAAGGGTTTGCCCAGGAAGGGTGTTCCTGGGGAGGGTGGGTCCAGGGAGGGTGTGAGTGGGCCCGGGGAGGGTGGGGCTGGGGAGGGTGGGGCCGGGGTGGGTGGGGCCGGGGTGGGTGGGGCCGGGGTGGGTGGGCCCAGGAAGGGTGGGCCAGGGGAGGGTGTGTGGGTGGACTCGGAGAGGGTGAGCCCGGGGAGGGTGTGAGTGGGCCCGGGGAGGGTGGGCCTGGGGAGGGTGTGAGTGTGCCCAAGGAGGGTGGGCCCGGGGAGGGTGTGAGGGTGGGCCCGGGGAGGGTGGGCCCAGGATGGGTGGGCCCGGGGAGGGTGGGGCCGGGGAGGGTGGGCCTGGGGAGGGTGTGAGTGTGCCCAAGGAGGGTGGGCCCGGGGAGGGTGTGAGGGTGGGCCCGGGGAGGGTGGGCCCAGGATGGGTGGGCCCGGGGAGGGTGGGGCCGGGGAGGGTGGGGCCGGGGAGGGTGGGCCCGGGTAGAGTGTGAGGGTGGGCCCGGGGAGGGTGGGTCCAGGATGGGTGGGCCCGGGGAGGGTGTGTGGGTGGGCTCGGAGAGGGTGAGCCCGGGGAGGGTGGGCCTGGGGAGGGTGTTCTTGTCCCCGAGGAGGGTGGGCCTGGGGAGGGTGTGAGGGTGGGCACGGGTAGGTCTGAGGGTTGTGAAGTTTAGTCAGAGTATGTTGAGCACAGAGATCGACTGATATCACACGCACAAATAGACTCCACGCATGAACAGACTCAAAAACAACGTCTTCCCCGCTGTCACCAGACTCCTAAACGACCCTCTTATGGACTGACTTCACCCGATACCAATGCTTATGTAGTTACATTGTATATGTTGTGTTGCCCTATTATGTATTTTCTTTTATTTAGTTTTCTTCCCATGTACTTAATGAACTGTTGAGCTGCTCGCAGAAAAATACTTTTCACTGTACCTCGGTACACGAGACAATAAACAAATCCAATCCAATCCAATCCAATATCAATGATATCAAGAATATGGAGATGGTGCAGGGAAATGGTGTTGAAGTAGAAAGTCAGCTACAATCTGGTCGGTTGGTGGAGTGGGTATGAAGGAATGTCTGGCCTGCTCCTGTTTGTATTCCCTCGGTTCCTGTAATAGTTTACAATATCAGTGCCGTGGCTTGTGGGGGTCTTTGTGCGGAGGGGGTTAAATAGATTTGATCGCTCTGAGCCTGGCCGCTGGTGTTCTTTCCCTCCCTTCAACAGCACGCCCCACCCAGTTTCCATGGCTGCCATGACTAGGCCCTAGCCTGCAGCGATTCTTCCCTCAACCCGTCTACCTCTAGATCTCCCTTGCCTTGTCCTAAGACCCTCCTGATAACACCTCCACCTGTCTCAAAGGTTTGGTCAACCGCTTCTTACCCCTAATGGTGTCTAGAACACCGTGGCAAAACTGAAAATTAGACCCAGGCTGGTTAGGAAGCACTTATTCTCACAAATGTTCATGGAACTCAGAAGGCTCGAGGGGCTGAATGGTCTCCTCCTGTTCCTGTGTAACAGAGTTGAGGGGCTGAATGGCCTCCTCCTGTTCCTGTGTAACAGGCTCGAGGGGCTGAATGGCCTCCTGTTCCTGTGTGACAGGCTCGAGGGGCTGAATGGCCTCCTCCTGTTCCTGTGTGACAGACTCGAGAGGGGCTGAATGGCCTCCTCCTGTTCCTGTGTGACAGACTCGAGAGGGGCTGAATGGCCTATGGATCAACATCTCTGCTCATTCTTTTGCCTCTGGGCAGTGCCTCAGGATGTTTCTGATGCTGGAACTCTGACGGACAGGTAGGGAAGGTGATTGATGAGGGGAGGATTTAAGATGATCACAAAGAGAGTATGAAGGGAGCAGTTTCCTTTTAAACAATGGGGACCAGGGATTAGTTTGTCTCACAGAGTGGTTGAGGCCGATACCAATATAGCATCTCGGTCAGAAAATTAGATGTGGCTTGTTGTTGAAAACTCACCACTATTCTTCGGAGTCCCCCTTTCCCAAAAAGGGCCGACATTCTAAATGGTGATCAGGGATTCTCACTCTCTGACTCCGATGCAGGCTTCAGTGGGTGCTATTCAGGTCAAACTAGGTTTTCAAGTTATCCCCCGGTATAACCCATACCTTCACCGAAGATTTCATCTACTTACCACTTAGTAGCATCGATCCTGGGTCCCGCATTGCTAAGTAAATAAAGTAGACTTTGGAATAACCACTATTTCAGGTTAAATTAAGTTATTTTATTATCTTTTTTCTTTTAAAAGCTGCGAATACTTTCTTTACAGAAAGGAAAAAGATCTTGCTTCTGGATCCTTCTGGTTGGTTGAAGGGACCTTCAGGCCCACCTTGACAATCAATCTTCTTTAAAGTCTGGTCTTCTTTAGATGTATTCGCTGGTTAGCTCGGTTGCTGTGTCCTATCTTTCCCATGTACCGAGCTGTGCGAGCTGGCTCTGCTGGCTGTCTCTGAGCTGACTCTGAGCTGACTCTGAGCTGAATCTGGCTACTCTTTAAATTCTAGTCTTCCTTAGATGTATTAGCTGTTTTAGCTCGGCTGCTTTGCCTTGTCTTTCCCATGGCTGAGCTGACTGTAATCTGGCCCTGAGCTGCTTGTTCCTTCTCTGCTTCTCCCCTCTCTCTCACTCTCTCTGAGTTCTGGTTCTGTGTCTGCCTGCTATCCCCTTTCTTCGGGTTTATATATTTTTCTAACAGTTATCTAGTTTTTTGAATTTATTGTAAAGTAACTCTTATTTAACTTTGATTGTAAAAAGTATCTTTGATCTAAACTTTCTAATCCAACTAAGTATTCATTTTGACATGACTTCATCTCATAGATCTGATTACATTGTTTCCTTTGTGATGTTCAAAATGCTTTGACTTCAAGAGGTGTTACTTTTAATTCCTGTCATTTCTATAGTTTTATTTTCCAATTGTGTCCTCAGCTCATAATGTTGACTTTGATTTTGGCTTTGAATTATGTTTCTCGTAGACTGATAGTCTCCAGTTTTCTTTAATTTACCTGGTATTAGCAAAATTTTACACCTAGAACCACATCCTTTCTTTTCCAGTTCCTTACTAAGATAGTTACTGTCAATGAAGGTGTGAGCCATTTTTTTGGCTTCATTCAAAATCCTGTGTGTTTGCTAAGCCTGCTTGACCAAGGATATCTGCATTTTACAATCCTGCTCTTTGCAGCTGCTGTTAACCCTTTGTGGGATCTTTCCCTGTATCCTCTCATGTTTCTCTCAGACCAGATATTGCCAGACTTCCATGTTTCAAATGACACATCTTTCCATATTTTCAATAATACCCCATCTTGACATTTGAAACATAACTATATCATTTGGTCAATTATCCCCCCACCTAATTGTACTGACTAACATTTATCCCCGATCTTTCTCATTTGTATGTACATGTTTTGTGATTTTAAATTGTGCACCGAAATCAATTCGTAAATGTATCCATATCACAGACCAGTGTTTTTTTTTGTTCTTTCCTCAAGTCCAATTACCGTCAACCATAGCCGCAGCCGCCCAGGAAGGTAACACAATAGCTATATCCGTGTGTTCCACTACCTCCAAAGCATTTTACTTCCTTGGGGTAGCAGCACCATAGAAGCTTCCTCATGTCCCTTAGAAACAGCACACAACTCAGCCCAGGTTTAGCACACTGGGCTAAATCGCTGGCTTTTAAAGCAGACCAAGGCAGGCCAGCAGCACGGTTCGATTCCCGTACCAGCCTCCCCGAACTGGCGCCGGAATGTGGCGACTAGGGGCTTTTCACAATAACTTAATTGAAGCCTACTCGTGACAATAAGCAATTTTCATTTAATTTTCATTCAGTAACCAAAAGGGTCATTTGTCCAGCACTGGCTGTTTCGTGTCCCATTTTTCCGTCATCCAAAGTGCTTTCCGTTTCTCATTGGAATGGTAAATTATGACATTGTGTACCACCCACTGATTCCCTTGCTTCACTAATTTAAAAGGTTCAATTGATCCTGCTCCTATCCCTGACTTCTCCACATTAATGTCCAACATTGTCCTGAACCATGTATGTCTGCCAGCCCCTGGTGTATCTTTCTGACAAATTTATTTCAAATCCCTTCTGTCTGTTATCATTTCCCTTACAACATGAAAGTGTATATTTTCCAATGCAACATTCGCAATATAATATGCCAACAGTATTCGCAAAACCACATCGAACTGTCACCTTTTTCCAAATAAATTCTCCCTATTGTTAAATACACAGTAAAAAAAAATTAAGTCTTATCTTAACACATTACTCATTACCTAACCACACAAATAGACCGTGTGTTACAACTTTACATATTTGCAACTGTTATTACAATTTTAGTACTAAAAATAAAGTAAAATATCGACACATGCCTTCGTGGCTTTGGGATCCATAGTCATTACATACTAAATATGGCGTGTAAACAACATCAATATTATTTGTGATGTTCTATGTAGTTAGATCAAGAAAACACACAAAACTACCACTATTCCCCCTTTATTAAAACATTCACACAGTTTAGAAATGCTGATCAAGTTCTTGAACGGCACACATACCCCCATTATCATACATAACAGTCCCTAACAATTTACATGACATTTCTTCCTGAATAACTATTACAGCTCGTCAATGCAATATTGTTTGCTGCATTGGTAATAATTTTCCCGCTGTGGCATCAAGCTACAAAAATTCTGACACTATTGTCATTTATCATGTTGGGGTTCCTCGTCAGTCTCTGCTGTCTGCCGAGACCCTTAATAACTCCACCGCGTAGTACATACCCCGTGGAAACCGCAGATCATCTATCAGCTGATGTCCAATTAGAGATATCTGACTGGAGGTTTCACTTTCTGTAATAATTTGATATTTTGATTTGTTTCTAACCCGTAAAGTTTTCCTCCGGGCTCTGTCATTTAATTCCCTCAAATATGTAGCCAATTGTATCATTAGTTTCCCCCCCAATCCTGTCTAAAACATTCTTCTCTGGAGTGCAGTTCTCTTCCTTCTTGTGAACTGGTTCGCCTGTTATTTATTTATTTTCCATCTGAAAAATCAAATGAACAGGTCAAGGG
The DNA here is from genome assembly GCF_047496885.1 of Scyliorhinus torazame. Lineage (NCBI taxonomy): Eukaryota > Metazoa > Chordata > Chondrichthyes > Carcharhiniformes > Scyliorhinidae > Scyliorhinus > Scyliorhinus torazame. Next base: position 354,314,503 of record NC_092709.1, on the reverse strand, counting down.
TGGAGAGGGCCCTAATCTTTAATTTGTACTTTCTATCTTCGTTTGAACACTCCAGAAATGCCCTCTCCAGGACTTCCGGATTTCATTTGCTCCCATTTCTTTCCTTTTTTTTTTGAACTGGTTTATCTTTCCCTGTATCCTCTCATGTTTCTCTCAGACCAGATATTGCCAGACTTCCACGTTTCAAATGACACATCTTTCCATATTTTCAATAACAGGCTGTATAAAGTTTAAACCGTGTTGACGGGTTAGAGCGTGGCGCTGGTCAATCTGCTTATTTTGTCTGCTGTGTGGGGCCTAGGTGAGCCAGGTCAGTCAATGGGAGCTGTGTCTTGGCGCAGGCTGATGTACAAATGCTGTCCTGCTCGATGTTGCAGCAATATTTTCTGGAGGCAAACTGGGCTCACTGACGTTTTCTACTTCCCTACGTCGCTCACTCTCTTTCTGTGAGTGGGTCAATCTCTCTCTCTCTCTCTCTCCATGTCTCTGTTTACAACTTTCTCCCCCTCTATGTATCCCCATCGCTCTGTCTTTCATTCCTCCTGAGTCTCTGTCTCTGTGATGTCCTCTCACTTTCAGACTCTGTCTCTCTCATACTCACTGTTTCTACCTCTGCATCCCTCTGTCCAACATCTCTGAACCTCCAGTTACTCGCACACTGAGGGTGATCCAGTTACTCGCACACTGAGGGTGATCCAGTTACTCGCACACTGAGGGTGATCCAGTTACTCACACACTGAGGGTGATCCAGTTACTCTGACACTGAGGGTAAGGATCCAGTTACTCTCACCCTGAGGGTGAGGATCCAGTTACTCTGACACTGAGGGTGATCCAGTTACTCTGACACTGAGGGTGATCCAGTTACTCACACACTGAGGGTGATCCAGTTACTCTGACACTGAGGGTGATCCAGTTACTCTCACACTGAGGGTGATCCAGTTACTCTCACACTGAGGGTGATCCAGTTACTCTCACACTGAGGGTGAGGATCCAGTTACTCTCACACTGAGGGTGAGGATCCAGTTACTCTCACACTGAGGGTGATCCAGTTACTCTCACACTGAGGGTGATCCAGTTACTCACACACTGAGGGTGATCCAATTACTCTCACACTGAGGGTGATCCAGTTACTCACACACTGAGGGTGATCCAGTTACTCTCACACTGAGGGTGATCCAGTTACTCTGACACTGAGGGTGATCCAATTACTCACACACTGAGGGTGAGGATCCAGTTACTCACACACTGAGGGTGATCCAGTTACTCTCACACTGAGGGTGAGGATCCAGTTATCTCACACTGAGGGTGATCCAGTTACTCACACACTGAGGGTGATCCAGTTACTCTGACACTGAGGGTGATCCAGTTACTCACACACTGAGGGTGAGGATCCAGTTACTCTCACACTGAGGGTGATCCAGTTACTCTGACACTGAGGGTGATCCAGTTACTCACACACTGAGGGTGAGGATCCAGTTACTGACACACTGAGGGTGAGGATCCAGTTACTCACACACTGAGGGTGATCCAGTTACTCTCACACTGAGGGTGAGGATCCAGTTATCTCACACTGAGGGTGATCCAGTTACTCACACACTGAGGGTGAGGATCGTGCTATTCTCGAACCTGTTGATCTTGATCCTGTGCCAATTCACACAAACATTCTGTGGTTTGTTGTCAACTCTGCTCTAGAGAAAATTTGAACGATGAGTCTGTGTCCGAAGTGTGTGAGGCCGAGGAACGTGACAAGGAGCATGCAGCTGGGCGGAGGGAAAGAGACACCGCCAAATTTAGCAGTAATGAGCGAGGCCGCAGCGAGAACGGAGCAGGCGGAGAGGGATTTAACGTGCTGGAGGAAATGAGCAATTGACAGGCAAAGCGACGGAGAAAGTCCGTGCGAGCAAACGTAGAGAAAATGTGTGTGAGACATTGCGAGTTTGAGGCTGAGGGAAGGTGAGGGTGAAGAGAGAGAAAGTGAGAGAGATCAAATGTAAGACACAAACCCACAGAGTGAGAAAAGAGCAAAGGGGGAAGAGGGAGTGGGATAAAGACAAAGGCAGGGAGATAATGAAGGGCAGCACGGTAGCACAATGGATAGCACGGTTCCTTCACAGCTCCAGGGTCCCAGGTTCAATTCCCGGCTTCGGTCACTGTCTGTGCGGAGTCTGCACGTTCTCCCTGTGTTTGCGTGGGTTTCCTCCGGGTGCTCTGGTTTCCTCCCACAGTCCAAAGACGTGCAGGTGGATTGACCATGATAAATTGCCCTTAGTGTCCCAAAAAAGTTTAGGTGGGGTTACTGGGTTACAGGGATGGGTTGGAGGTGTGGGCTTGTGTAGGGTGCTCTTTCCAAGGCCCGGTGCAGACTGGATGGGCTGAATGGCCTCCTTCAGCACTGTAAATTCTATGAAAAGCCCATCAAGACAGAGAGGGAAGGACACAGAGAGGTGGTATCAGAGATACAGAAATTGAAAGGGAGACAGAGAGAGACAGAGGGATCATCACCTCAGTGTGAGAGTAACTGGATCCTCACCCTCAGTCTGTGGGTCTATGTACACTGATCCCAGTTGGACACTGCGCTGGTGTTGTCCAGTGTCCCCTGCAGTCTAACACGGTGTGTGGACATTTGGTCAAGCTCAGCTGTCGTGTCCTCCAAGGTGAAATAGGTTGTCCCAGTTTGCCGTGTCGGTACGGGTATGGCTGCTGAATGTCATTCAGCTCTGTTGTCTGTCGGGCCCACATATTGCTGTCTATGTTTGTTGCCAGTGCTGAATGTGAACGAGCGCTGGGGCACCACACTGCCCAGGGGCAGGCCCAGAGCAATGGGGAGGTGCTGGTGAGTAATGGTTACCTCAGATGACACAGTAACTCCGCAAGTCAAACCACCCGGCCAGGTGGAACTCCTAACACCTCTGCTCCTTGGTTATTGCAGGAAGCTCCGTGACAGGGACAGGCTGGATTGTGAAGCTGTGTTTTTTATCCTGGGATTGGCACTCAGCTTCACAAGGATTCCTTTCATAACCACTCTCTTTAAAGATTCAGGGCTGTAACATTGAGACGAGGCTGATTACTAAACCTAAATCTGACCATTAGAACATAGAACATACAGAACAGAAGAAGGCCATTCGGCCCATCGAGTCTGCACCGACCCACTTCAGCCCTCACCTCCAGCCTATCCCCGTAACCCAATAGCCTCCCCTAATCTTTTTGGTCACTAAGGGCAATTTATCACAGCCAATCCACCTAACCTGCACACCTTTGGACTGTGGGACGAAACCGGAGCACCCGGAGGAAACCCACGCACACACGGGGAGGATGTGCAGACTCCGCACAGACAGTGACCAAGCGGGAAATCGAGCCTGAGACCCTGGCCCTGTGCTATCCACTGTGCTGCTGTGCTCTCCCACGGTTCTCCAGTACCTCACCCTGGTCGCCTGTCTACAGCTGCTAGATACAACCTGAATGGTGACACGCAGGTCAGCCAGAAGGGCCATTCCCTCCAATCCCCTCCTCAATCCCCCATCCAACCCCCACCTCAAACCCCATTCCCCAACCCCCTCCTCAATCCCCCATCCCCCTCCAACCACTCCTCAAACCCCCATCTGAACCCCTCCTCAATCCCCCATCCCCCTCCTCAAACCCCAATTCAACCCCCTCCTCAATCCCCATCCCCCTCCTCAATCCCCATCCCCCTCCAACCCCCCCTCAAACACCATCCAACCCCCTCCTCAATCCCCCTCCAACCCCCTCCTCAATCTCCCTCCAAACCCCTCCTCAATCCCCCATCCAACCCCCTCCTCAATCCCCATCCCCCTCCAACCCCTCCTCAATCCCCATCCCCCTCCAACCCTCTCCTCAAACCCCCATCCTCCTCCAGCCCCCTCCTCAATCCCCATTCCCCAACCCCCCCTCAACCCCCCATTCCCCTCGAACCACTCCTCAAACCCCCATTTAACCCCCTCCTCAATCCCCATCCCCCTCCTCAATCCCCATCCCCCTCCAACCCCCCCTCAAACACCATCCAACCCCCTCCTCAATCCCCCTCCAACCCCCTCCTCAATCCCCCTCCAAACCCCTCCTCAATCCCCCATCCAACCCCCTCCTCAATCCCCATCCCCCTCCAACCCCTCCTCAATCCCCATCCCCCTCCAACCCTCTCCTCAAACCCCCATCGTCCTCCAGCCCCCTCCTCAATCCCCATTCCCCAACCCCCCCTCAACCCCCCATTCCCTCGAACCACTCCTCAAACCCCCATCTAACCCCCTCCTCAATCCCCCTCCAACCCCTCTTCAATCCCCCTTCCCCCTCCAACTCCCACCTCAATCCCCCTCCAACCCCCTCCTCAATCCCCCATCCCCCTCCAACCCCCTCCTCAATCCCCATCCCCCAACCCCCTCCTCAATCCCCCTCCAACCCCCTCAATCCCCCGTCCCCCTCCAACCCCCTCCTCAATCCCCCATCCCCCTCCAACCCCCTCCTCAATCCCAATTCCCCCCAACCCCCTCCTCAATCCCCCTCCAACCCTTCCTCAATCCCCCATCCCCCTCCAACCCGTCCTCAATCCCTTTTCCCCCACCAACCCCCTCCGCAACCCCCAATCCCCATCCAACCCTCTCCTTAATCTCCCACCCCCCTCCTTGATCCCCATCCCCCTCCTTCCCCCTCCTCAATCCCCCATCCCCCTCCAACCCCCTCCTCAATCCCTCATCCCACTCCAACCCCCTCCTCAATCCCATCCCCCTCCAACCCACTCCTCAAACCCCCATCCGCCTCCAGCCCCCTCCTCAATCCCCCATTCCCCAACCCCCCTCAAACCCCCATCTAACCCCCTCCTCAATCCCCCTCCAACCCCTCTTCAATCCCCCATCCCCCTCCAACCGCCTCCTCAATCCCCATCCCTTCAATCCCCTCCTCAATCCCCCTCCAACCCCCTCCTCAATCCCCCATCCCCCTCCAACCCATCCTCAATCCCTTATCCCCCTTCAACCCCCTCCTTAATCCCCATCCTCCTCCAACCCCCTCCGCAACCCCCAATCCACCTCCAACCATCTCCTTAATCTCTCACCCCCCTCCTTAATCCCCATCCCCTCCTTCCCCCTCCTCAATCCCCCATTCCCCTCCAACCCCCTCCTCAATCCCTCATCCCACTCCAACCCCCTCCTTAATTCCTCAACCCCTCCAAACCCCTCCTCAATCCCTCATCCCCCTCCAACACCCTAACCCATTTCCACATCAATCCTTCCAACTCCCTCCTCAAACCCCAATCCCCCTCCCCTCCAAATCGCTCTTCAATCCCCCATCCCCCTCCAACTCCCTCCTCAATTCCCCATTCCCCTCCAATCCCCTCCTCAATCCCTCATCCCCCTCCAACCCACTCGTCAATCCTTCATCCAACCCCCTCCTCAATACCCCATCACCCTCCAAACCCCTCCTCAATCCCCCCTCCAACCCCCTCTTCAATCCCCATCCCCCTCCAACCCCCTCCTCAATCTCCCTCCAGCCCCCTCCTCAATCCCTCAACCCCCTCCAACCCCCTCCTCACTCCCCCATCTCCCTCCAGCCCCCTCCTCAATCCCCCAACCCCCTCAGGCATTTTCACATCAAACCCCCCAGTTCCCTCCTCAATCTCCTATCCCTCTCCCACCCCAACACCCTAACCCATTTTCACAAAAAGCCCCTAACCCCCCAACCCCCTCCTCAAACCCCATCCCCTCCCACCCCAACACCCCATTTTCACATCAATCCCCCCCCAATCTCCGCCTCAATCCCCCACACCTCCACCCAACCTAAGCCCCCATTTCATCTCAATCCCCCCTCCTCCATAATCCCTTCCCCAATCTCCCATTCTGCTCCCCCGTACCCTTTCCCCTCAATTCTCCTCTCTCAATCTCCTCTCACCCCAACATCCCAACAACAATACCGCTGAACCCTCGTCCCACTCGTCTTCCCTGTTCCTCTCCCGAATCCTCTGAGCCTCCCTCCTCAATTGCCTCCCTGCCCCCCAATCTGTCTGCTCCCCCCCCCGCCCCCCCCGGCCCCCCGCCCCCCCCGCCAATGTGCCTGGGTGGCGAATACAGTGAGAATTACATGTCCCGCTCGCTATTCCCAGTCACAGGCGGTATTCCAACAGTAGAACTGGATTAGAAATACCATCAACTTGAAGATCTGGAAGATGCATCTGGCATAACCTGATCTCAATCCCATTCTCATCGACCCTCAACAGACGCCTCCTGCACAACACCCATTGCAGTTCCCGGCTCAGCAGACAGTAGTCTGCGACACGGAGCCTCCTCCATATCTTACACTGGTTTTATCCAGGGCAGTGAGCCTCCTCCATATCTTACACGGGCTTTATCCAGGACAGTGAACCCCCTCCATATCTTACACTGGTTTTATCCAGGACAGTGAGCCCCCTCCATATCTTACACTGGTTTTATCCAGGACAGTGAGCCCCCTCCATATCTTACACTGGTTTTATCCAGGAGAGTGAGCCTCCTCCATATCCTACTCTGGCTTTATCCAGGACAGTGAACTACCTCCATATCCTACACTGGCTTTCTCCAGGACACGGAGCCTCCTCCATATCTTACACGGGCTTTATCCAGGACACGGAGCTACCTCCATATCTTACACTGGCTTTCTCCAGGACACGGAGCCTCCTCCATATCTTACACTGGCTTTATCCAGGACAGTGAACTACCTCCATATCTTACACTGGCTTTATCCAGGACACGGAGCCTCCTCCATGTCTTACACTGGCTTTCTCCAGGACACGGAGCCTCCTCCATATCTTACACTGGCTTTATCCAGGACAGTGAACTACCTCCATTTCTTACACTGGCTTTATCGAGGACACGGAGCCTCCTCCATATCTTACACTGGCTTTGTCCAGGACAGTGAACTACCTCCATATCTTACACTGGCTTTATCCAGGACAGTGAACTACCCCCATATCTTACTCTGGCTTTATCCAGGACAGTGAGCCCCCTCCATATCTTACACTGGCTTTATCCAGGACACGGAGCCTCCTCCATATCTTACTCTGGCTTTATCCGGGACAGTGAACTACCTCCATATCTTACGCTGGCTTTATCCAGAACACGGAGCCTCCTCCATATCTTACACTGGTTTTATCCAGGACAGTGAGCCTCCTCCATATCTTACTCTGGCTTTATACAGGACAGTGAACTACCTCCATATCTTACACTGGCTTTATCCAGGACACGGAGCCTCCTCCATGTCTTACACTGGCTTTATCCAGGACAGTGAGCCCCCTCCATATCTTACACGGGCTTTATCCAGGACACGGAGCTACCTCCATATCTTACACTGGCTTTATCCACGACAGTGAACTACCTCCATATCTTACTCTGGCTTTATCCAGGACAGTGAGCCCCCTCCATATCTTACACTGGCTTTATCCAGGACACGGAGCCTCCTCCATATCTTACTCTGGCTTTATCCGGGACAGTGAACTACCTCCATATCTTACACTGGCTTTATCCAGAACACGGAGCCTCCTCCATATCTTACACTGGTTTTATCCAGGACAGTGAGCCTCCTCCATATCTTACTCTGGCTTTATACAGGACAGTGAACTACCTCCATATCTTACACTGGCTTTATCCAGGACACGGAGCTACCTCCATATCTTACACTGGCTTTATCCAGGACACGGAGCCTCCTCCATATCCTACACTGGCTTTATCCAGGACAGTGAACAACCTCCGTATCTTACTCTGGCCTTATCCAGAACATGGAGCCTCCTCCATATCCTACACTGGCTTTATCCAGGACAGTGCGCCTCCTCCATATCCTACACTGGCTTTATCCAGGACAGTGAACTACCTCCATATCTTACCCTGGTTTTATCCAGGACACGGAGCCTCCTCCATATCCTACACTGGCTTTATCCAGGACAGTGAACAACCTCCGTATCTGACTGTGGCTTTATCCAGAACACGGACCCTCCTCCATATCTTACAATGGTTTTATCCAGGACAGTGAGCTACCTCCATATCTTACACTGGCTTTATCCAGGACACGGAGCTACCTCCATATCATACACTGGCTTTATCCAGGCCACGGAGCCTCCTCCATATCCTACACTGGCTTTCTCCAGGACACGGAGCCTCCTCCATGTCTAACACTGGCTTTATCCAGGACAGTGAGCCTTCTCCATATCTTACACAGGTTTTATCCAGGACAGTGAGTCCCCTCCATATCTTACACTGGCTTTATCCAGGACACGGAGCCTCCTCCATATCTTACACTGGCTTTATCCAGGACAGTGAACTACCTCCATATCTTACACTGGCTTTATCCAGGACAGTGAACCACCTCCATATCTTACACTGGCTTTATCCAGGACAGTGAGCCTCCTCCATATCTTGCACTGGCTTTATCCACGACACGGAGCCTCCTCCATATCCTACACTGGCTTTATCCAGGACATGGAGCCTCCTCCATGTCTAACACTGGCTTTATCCAGGACAGTGAGCCTTCTCCATATCTTACATAGGTTTTATCCAGGACAGTGAGCCCCCTCCATATCTTACACTGGTTTTATCCGGGAGAGTGAGCCTCCTCCATATCCTACACTGGCTTTATCCAGGACAGTGAACTACCTCCATATCTTACTCTGCCTTTATCCAGGACAGTGAACTACTTCCATATCTTACACTGGTTTTATCCAGGACACGGAGCCTCCTCCATATCCTACACTGGCTTTATCCAGGACACGGAGCCTCCTCCATATCTTACACTGGTTTTATCCAGGACAGTGAGCCTCCTCCATATCCTACACTGGCTTTATCCAGGACAGTGAACTACCTCCATATCTTACTCTGCCTTTATCCAGGACAGTGAACTACTTCCATATCTTACACTGGTTTTATCCAGGACACGGAGCCTCCTCCATATCCTACACTGGCTTTATCCAGGACACGGAGCCTCCTCCATATCTTACACTGGCTTTATCCAGGACAGTGAGCCCCCTCCATATCTTACACTGGTTTTATCCGGGAGAGTGAGCCTCCTCCATATCCTACACTGGCTTTATCCAGGACAGTGAACTACCTCCATATCTTACTCTGCCTTTATCCAGGACAGTGAACTACTTCCATATCTTACACTGGTTTTATCCAGGACACGGAGCCTCCTCCATATCCTACACTGGCTTTATCCAGGACACGGAGCCTCCTCCATATCTTACACTGGTTTTATCCAGGACAGTGAGCCTCCTCCATATCCTACACTGGCTTTATCCAGGACAGTGAACTACCTCCATATCTTACTCTGCCTTTATCCAGGACAGTGAACTACTTCCATATCTTACACTGGTTTTATCCAGGACACGGAGCCTCCTCCATATCCTACACTGGCTTTATCCAGGACACGGAGCCTCCTCCATATCTTACACTGGCTTTATCCAGTACAGTGAGCCCCCTCCATATCTTAAACTGGTTTTATCCGGGAGAGTGAGCCTCCTCCATATCCTACACTGGCTTTATCCAGGACAGTGAACTACCTCCATATCTTACACTGGCTTTATCCAGGACAGTGAACTACCTCCATATCTTACACTGGCTTTATCCAGGATAGTGAGCCTCCTCCATATCTTACACTGGCTTTATCCACGACACGGAGCCTCCTCCATATCCTACACTGGCTTTATCCAGGACATGGCGCCTCCTCCATGTCTAACACTGGCTTTATCCAGGACAGTGAGCCTTCTCCATATCTTACACAGGTTTTATCCAGGACAGTGAGCCCCCGCCATATCTTACACTGGCTTTATCCAGGACACGGAGCCTCCTCCATGTCTAACACTGGCTTTATCCAGGACAGTGAGCCTTCTCCATATCTTACACAGGTTTTATCCAGGACAGTGAGCCCCCTCCATATCTTACACTGGTTTTATCCGGGAGAGTGAGCCTCCTCCATATCCTACACTGGCTTAATCCAGGACAGTGAACTACCTCCATATCTTACTCTGCCTTTATCAAGGACAGTGAACTACTTCCATATCTTACACTGGTTTTATCCATGAAACGGAGCCTCCTCCATATCCTGCACTGGCTTTATCCAGGACACGGAGCCTCCTCCATATCTTAGACTGGTTTTATCCAGGACAGTGAGCCTCCTCCATATCCTACACTGGCTTTCTCCAGGACACGGAGACTCCTCCATGTCTGACACTGGCTTTATCCAGGACAGTGAACTACCTCCATATCTTACTCTGGCTTTATCCAGGACAGTGAACTACCTCCACATCTTACACTGGCTTTATCCAGGACAGTGAGCCTCCTACATATCTTACACTGGTTTTATCCAGGACAGTGAGCCTCCTCCATATCCTACACTGGCTTTCTCCAGGACACGGAGTCTCCTCCATATCTTACACTGGCTTTATCCAGGACAGTGAACTACCTCCATATCTTACACTCGCTTTATCCAGGACACGGAGCTACCTCCATATCTTACACTGGCTTTATCCAGGACAGTAAACTACCTCCATATCTTACTCTGGCATTATCCGGGACAGTGAACTACCTCCATATCTTACACTGTCTTTATCCAGGACACGGATCCCCCTACATTTCTTACACTGGCTTTATCCAGGACAGGGAACGACCTCCATATCTTACACTGGCTTTATCCAGGACAGTGAACTACCTCCATATCTTACACTGGCTTTATCCAGGACAGTGAACTACCTCCATATCTTACACTGGCTTTATACAGTACACGGAGCTACCGCCATATCTTACACTGGCTTTATCCAGGACAGTGAACTACCTCCATATCTTACACTGGCTTTATCCAGGACAGTGAACTACCTCCATATCTTACACTGGCTTTATACAGGACACGGAGCTACCTCCATATCTTACACTGGCTTTATCCAGGACAGTGAACTACCTCCATATCTTACACTGGCTTTATCCAGGACAGTGAACTACCTCCATATCTTACACTGGCTTTATCCAGGACAGTGAACTACCTCCATATCTTACACTGGCTTTATACAGTACACGGAGCTACCGCCATATCTTACACTGGCTTTATCCAGGACAGTGAACTACCTCCATATCTTACACTGGCTTTATCCAGGACAGTGAACTACCTCCATATCTTACACTGGCTTTATACAGTACACGGAGCTACCGCCATATCTTACACTGGCTTTATTCAGGACAGTGAACTACCTCCATATCTTACACTGGCTTTATCCAGGACAGTGAAGTACCTCCATATCTTACACTGCCTTTATCCAGGACACGGAGCTACCTCCATATCTTACACTGGCTTTATCCAGGACACGGAGCCTCCTCCATATCTTACACTTGCTTTATCCAGAACAGTGAGCCCCCTCCATATCTTACACTGGCTTTATCCAGGACACGGAGCTGCCTCCATATCTTACACTGGCTTTATCCAGGACAGTGAACTACCTCCATATCTTACACTGGCTTTATCCAGGACACGGAGCCTCCTCCATATCTTACACTGGCTTTATCCAGGACACGGAGCTGCCTCCATATCTTACACTGGATTTATCCAGGACAGTGAACTACCTCCATATCTTACACTGGCTTTATCGAGGACACGAAGCCTCCTCCATATCTTACACTGGCTTTATCCAGAACACGGAGCTACATCCATATCTTACACTGGCTTTATCCAGGACACGGAGCTACCTCCATATCTTACACTGGCTTTATACAGGGCAGTGAGCCCCCTCCATATCTTACACTGGCTTTATCCAGGTCACGGAGCCTCCTCCGTATCTTACACTGGCTTTATCCACGACAGGGAGCTACCTCCATATCTTACACTGGTTTTATCCAGGACACGGAGCTACCTCCATATCTTACACTGGCTTTTCCCAGGACACGGCGCCTCTTCCATATCTTACACTGGCTTTATCCAGGACACGGAGCTACCTCCATATCTTACACTGGCTTTATCCAGGACACGGAGCTACCTCCATATCTTACACTGGATTTTCCCAGGACACGGAGCCTCCTCCATATCTTACACTGGCTTTATCCAGGACACGGAGCCTCCTCCATAACTTACACTGGCTTTATCCAGGACAGTGAACTACCTCCATATCTTACACTGGCTTTATCCTAGACAGTGAACTACCTCCATATCTTACACTGGCTTTATCCAGGACACGCAGCTGCCTCCATATCTCACACTGGCTTTATCCGGGACAGTGAACTACCTCCATATCTTACACTGGCTTTATCCAGGACACGGAGCCTCCTCCATATCTTACACTGGCTTTATCCAGGACAGTGAACTTCCTCCATATCTTACCCTGGCTTTATCCAGGACAGTGAACTACCTCCATATCTTACACTGGCTTTATCCAGGACACGGAGCTGCCTCCATATCTTACACTGGATTTACCCAGGACAGTGAACTACCTCCATATCTTACACTGGCTTTATCGAGGACACGAAGCCTCCTCCATATCTTACACTGGCTTTATCCAGGACACGGAGCTACCTCCATATCTTACACTGGCTTTATACAGGACAGTGAGCCCCCTCCATATCTTACACTGGCTTTATCCAGGTCACGGAGCCTCCTTCATATCTTACACTGGCGTTATCCACGACAGGGAGCTACCTCCATATCTTACACTGATTTTATCCAGGACACGGAGCTACCTCCATATCTTACACTGGCTTTTCCCAGGACACGGAGCCTCCTCCATATCTTACACTGACTTTATCCAGGACACGGAGTCTCCTCCATATCTTACACTGGCTTTATCCAGGACAGTGAACTACCTCCATATCTTACTCTGGCTTTATCCAGGACACGGAGCCTCCTCCATATCTTACACTGGCTTTATCCACGACAGTGAACGACCTCCATATCTTACACAGGCTTTATCCAGGACAGTGAACTACCTCCATATCGTACATTGGCTTTATCCAGGACAGTGAACTACCTCCATATCGTACACTGGCTTTATCCAGGACACGGAACTACCTCCATATCTTACACTGGCTTTATCCAGGACAGTGAACTACATCGATATCTTACACTGGCTTTATCCAGGACACGGAACTTCCTCCGTATCTTACACTGGCTTTATCCAGGACAGTGAAGTACCTTCATATCTTACACTGGCTTTATCCAGGACACGGAACTACCTCCATATCTTACACTGGCTTTATCCACGACAGGGAGCTACCTCCATTTCTTACACTGGTTTTATCCAGGACACGGAGCCTCCTCCATATCTTACACTGGCTTTTCCCAGGACACGGAGCCTCCTCCATATCTTACACTGGCTTTATCCAGGACACGGAGCTACCTTCATATCTTATACTGGCTTTATCCAGGACACGGAGCCTCCTCCATATCTTACACTGGCTTTATCCCGGACAGTGCACGACCTCCATATCTTACACTGGCTTCATCCACGACAGGGAGCTACCTCCATATCTTACACTGGTTTTATCCAGGACACGGAGCCTCCTCCATATCTTACACTGGCTTTTCCCAGGACACGGAGCCTCCTCCATATCTTACACTGGCTTTATCCAGGACACGGAGCCTCCTCCATATCTTACTCTGGCTTTATCCAGGACACGGAGCCTCCTCCATATCTTACACTGGCTTTATCCAGGACACGGAGCCTCCTCCATATCTTTCACTGGCTTTATCCAGGACACGGAACTACCTCCATATCTTACACTGGCTTTATCCAGGACAGTGAACAACCTCCATATCTTACACTGGCTTTATACAGGACAGTGAACTACCTCCATATCTTACACTGGCTTTATCCAGGACACGGAGCAACCTCCATATCTTACACTGGCTTTATCCAGGACACGGAGCCTCCTCCAAGAAATCTTGCACTGGCTTTATCCAGGGCACGGATCCTCCTCCATATCTTACACTGGCTTTATCCAGGACAGTGCACGACCTCCATATCTTACACTGGCTTTATCCAGGACACCGAGCCTTCTCCATATCTTACACTGGCTTTATCCAGGTCACGGAGCTACCTCTATATCTTACACTGGCTTTATCCAGGACACGGAGGCTCCTCCATATCTTACACTGGCTTTATCCAGGACAGTGAACTACCTCCATATCTTACACTGGCTTTTATCCAGGACACGGAGCTACCTCCATATCTTACACTGACTTTATCCAGGACACGGAGCCTCCTCCATATCTTACACTGGCTTTATCCAGGACACGGAGCCTCCTCCATATCTTACACTGACTTTATCCAGGACACGGAGCCTCCTCCATATCTTACACTGGCTTTATCCAGGACAGTGAACTACCTCCATATCTTACACTGGCTTTATCCAGGACAGTGAACTACCTCCATATCTTACACTGGCTTTATCCAGGACACGGAGCTGCCTCCATATCTTACACTGGCTTTATCCAGGACACGGAGCTACCTCCATATCTTACTCTGGCTTTACCCAGGACACGGAACTACCTCCATATCTTACACGGGCTTTATCCAGGACAGTGCACGACCTCCATATCTTACACTGACTTTATTCAGGACACGGAGCCTCCTCCATATCTTACACTGGCTTTATCCAGGACAGTGAACTACCTCCATATCTTACACTGGCTTTATCCAGGACAGTGAACTACCTCCATATCCTACACTGGCTTTATCCAGGACACGTCCCTCCTCCATATATTACACTGGCTTTATCCAGGACACGGAGCTGCCTCCATATCTTACTCTGGCTTTATCCAGGACAGTGCACGACCTCCATATCTTACACTGGCTTTATCCAGGACACGGAACTACCTCCATATTTTACACGGGCTTTATCCAGGACAGTGCACGTCCTCCATATCTTACACTGACTTTATTCAGGACACGGAGCCTCCTCCATATCTTACACTAGCTTTATCCAGGAAACGGAGCCTCCTCCATATCTTACACTGGCTTTTTCCAGGACAGTGAACTACCTCCATATCTTACACTGTCTTTATCCAGGACACGGAGCTACCTCCATATCTTACACTGGCTTTATCCAGGACACGGAGCCTCCTCCATATCTTACACTGGCTTTATCCAGGACAGTGCACGACCTCCATATCTTACACTGGCTTTATCCAGGACACGGAGCCTCCTCCATATCTTACACTGGCTTTATCCAGGACAGTGAACTACCTCCATATCTTACACTGGCTTTATCCAGGACAGTGAACTACCTCCATATCCTACACTGGCTTTATCCAGGACACGGATCCTCCTCCATATATTACACTGGCTTTATCCAGGACAGTGCACGACCTCCATATCTTACACTGACTTTATCCAGGACACGGAGCCTCCTCCATATCTTACACTGGCTTTATCCAGGACAGTGAACTACCTCCATATCTTACACTGGCTTTATCCAGGACACGGAGGTACCTCCATAGCTTACTCTGGCTTTATCCAGGACACGGAACTTCCTCCATATCTTACACTGGCTTTATCCAGGACAGTGAACTACCTCCATATCTTACACTGGCTTTATCCAGGACACGGAGCCTCCTCCATATCCTACACTGGCTTTATCCAGGACACGGAGCTACCTCCATATCTTACTCTGGCTTTATCCAGGACACGGAACTTCCTCCATATCTTACACTGGCTTTATCCAGGACAGTGAACTACCTCCGTATCTTACACTGGCTTTATCCAGGACACGGAGCCTCCTCCATATCTTACACTGGCTTTATCCAGGACAGTGAACTACCTCCATATCTTACACTGACTTTATCCAGGACACGGAGCTACCTCCATATCTTACACTGGCTTTATCCAGGACAGTGAATACCTCCGTATCTTACACTGGCTTTATCCAGGACACGGAGCCTCCTCCATATCTTACACTTGCTTTATCCAGGACAGTGAACCCCCTCCATATCTTACACTTGTTTTATCCAGGACACGGAGCCTCCTCGATATCTTACACTGGCTTTATCCAGGACAGTGAACTACCTCCGTATCTTACAGTGGCTTTATCCAGGACACGGAACTACCTCCATATCTTACACTGGCTTTATCCAGAAAGTGAACTACCTCCATATCTTACACTTGCTTTCTCGAGGACACGGAGCCTCCTCCATATCTTACACTGGCTTTATCCAGGACACGGAGCCTCCTCCATATCTTACACTGGCTTTATCCACGATTGGGAGCTACCTCCATATCTCACACTGGTTTAATCCAGGACACGGAGCTACCTCCACATCTAACACTGGCTTTTCCCAGGACAGGGAACTACCTCCTTATCTTACACTGGCTTTATCCAGGACTCGGAGCTACCTCCATATCTTACACTGGCTTTATCCAGGACACGGAGCCTCCTCCATATCTTACACTGGCTTTATCCAGGACACGGAGCTACCTCCATTTCTTACACTGGCTTTATCCAGGACACGGATGCTCCTCCATATCTTACACTGGCTTTATCCAGGACAGGAGCCGCCTCCATATCTTTCACTGGCTTTATCCAGGACACGGAGGCTCCTCCATATCTTACACTGGCTTTATCCAGGACACGGAGGCTCCTCCATATCTTACACTGGCTTTATCCAGGACACGGAGCTACCTCCATATCTTACACTGGCTTTATCCAGGACACGGAACTACCTCCATATCTTACACTTGCTTTACGCAGGACAGTGCACGACCTCCATATCTTACACTGGCTTTATCCAGGACACGGAGCCTCCTCCATATCCTACACTGGCTTTATCCAGGACACGGATCCTCCTCCATATCTTACACTGGCTTTATCCAGGACAGTGCACGACCTCCATCTCTTACACTGACTTTATCCAGGACACGGAGCCTCCTCCATATCTTACACTGGCTTTATCCAGGACACGGAGCCTTCTCCATATCTTACACTGGCTTTATCCAGGACACGGAGCTACCTCCATATCTTACACTGGATTTATCCAGGACACGGATCCTCCTCCATATCTTACACTGGCTTTATCCAGGACAGTGCACGACCTCCATATCTTACACTGGCTTTATACAGGACACGGAGCCTCCTCCATATCCTACACTGGCTTTATCCAGGACACGGATCCTCCTCCATATCTTACACTGGCTTTATCCAGGACAGTGCACGACCTCCATATCTTTTACTGACTTTATCCAGGACACGGAGCCTCCTCCATATCTTACACTGGCTTCATCCAGGACAGTGCACGACCTCCATATCTTCCACTGGCTTTTTCCAGGACACGGATCCTCCTCCATATCTTACACTGGCTTTATCCAGGACAGTGCACGACCTCCATATCTTACACTGGCTTTATACAGGACACGGAGCCTCCTCCATATCCTACACTGGCTTTATCCAGGACACGGATCCTCCTCCATATCTTACACTGGCTTTATCCAGGACAGTGCACGACCTCCATATCTTTTACTGACTTTATCCAGGACACGGAGCCTCCTCGATATCTTACACTGGCTTTATCCAGGACACGGAACTACCTCCATATCGTACACTGGCTTTATCCAGGACACGGAGCCTCCTCCATATCTTACACTGGCTTTATACAGGACACGGAGCTACCTCCATATCTTACACTGGCTTTATCCAGGACACAGAGGCTCCTTCATATCTTACACTGGCTTTATCCAGGACAGTGACCTACCTCCATATCTTACACTGACTTTATCCAGGACACGGAGGCGCCTCGATATCTTACACTGCCTTTATCCAGGACACGGAGCCTCCTCCATATCTTACACTGGCTTTATCCAGGACACGGAGCTACCTCCATATCTTACTCTGGCTTTATCCAGGACACAGAGGCTCCTTCATATCTTACACTGGCTTTATCCAGGACAGTGAACTACCTCCATATCTTACACTGGCTTTATCCAGGACATGGAGCTACCTCCATATCTTACACTGGCTTTATCCAGAACACGGAGCCTCCTCCATATCTTACACTGACTTTATCCAGGACACGGAGCCTCCTCCATATCTTACACTGGCTTTATCCACGACAGTGACCTACCTCCATATCTTCCACGGGCTTTATCTAGGACAGTGACCTACCTCCATATCTTACACTGGCTTTATCCAGAACACGGAGCCTCCTCCATATCTTACACTGACTTTATCCAGGACACGGAGCCTCCTCCATATCTTACACTGACTTTATCCAGGACACGGAGCTACCTCCATATCTTACACTGGCTTTATCCAGGACACGGAGCGTCCTCCATATCTTACACTGGCTTTATCCAGGACAGTGAACTACCTCCATATCTGACACTGGCTTTATCCAGGACACGGAGCCTCCTCCATATCTTACACTGGCTTTATCCAGGACAGTGAACTACCTCCATATCTTACACTGGCTTTATCCAGGACACGGAGCTACCTCCATATCTTACACTGGCTTTATCCAGGACACGGAGCCTCCTCCATATCTTACGCTGGCCTTATCCAGGACAGTGAACTACCTCCATATCTTACACTGGCTTTATCCAGGACACGGAACTACCTCCATATCTTACACTGGCTTTATCCAGGACAGTGAACTACCTCCATATCTTACACTGGCTTTATCCAGGACACGGAGCCTCCTCCATATCCTACACTGCCTTTATCCAGGACACGGATCCTCCTCCATATCTTACACTGGCTTTATCCAGGACAGTGCACGACCTCCATATCCTACACTGCCTTTATCCAGGACACGGAGCCTCCTCCATATCCTACACTGCCTTTATCCAGGACACGGAGCCTCCTCCATATCTTACACTGGCTTTATCCAGGACACAGAGGCTCCTTCATATCTTACACTGGCTTTTTCCAGGACAGTGAACTACCTCCATATCTTACACTGGCGTTATCCAGGACACGGAGCCTCCTCCATATCTGACACTGGCTTTATCCAGGACAGTGAACTACCTCCATATCTTACACTGGCTTTATCCAGGACACGGAGCCTCCTCCATATCATACACTGGCTTTATCCAGGACAGTGAACTACCTCCATATCTTACACTGGCTTTATCCAGGACAGTGGACTACCTCCATATCTTTCACTGGCTTTATCCAGGACACGGAGCTGCCTCCATATCTTACACTGGCTTTATCCAGGACAGTGAACTACCTCCATATCTTACACTGGCTTTATCCAGGACACGGAGCTACCTCCATATCTTACACTGGCTTTATCCAGGACACGGAGCCTCCTCCATATCTTACGCTGGCCTTATCCAGGACAGTGAACTACCTCCATATCTTACACTGGCTTTATCCAGGACACGGAACTACCTCCATATCTTACACTGGCTTTATCCAGGACAGTGAACTACCTCCATATCTTACACTGGCTTTATCCAGGACACGGAGCCTCCTCCATATCCTACACTGCCTTTATCCAGGACACGGATCCTCCTCCATATCTTACACTGGCTTTATCCAGGTCAGTGCACGACCTCCATATCCTACACTGCCTTTATCCAGGACACGGAGCCTCCTCCATATCCTACACTGCCTTTATCCAGGACACGGAGCCTCCTCCATATCTTACACTGGCTTTATCCAGGACACAGAGGCTCCTTCATATCTTACACTGGCTTTATCCAGGACAGTGAGCTACCTCCACATCTTACACTGGCTTTATCCAGAACACGGAGCCTCCTCCATATCTTACACTGACTTTATCCAGGACACGGAGCCTCCTCCATATCTTACACTGGCTTTATCCAGGACAGTGAACTACCTCCATATCTTCCACGGGCTTTATCCAGGACAGTGAACCCCCTCCATATATTACACTGGCTTTATCCAGGACACGGAGCCTCCTCCATATCTTACACTGACTTTATCCAGGACACGGAGCTACCTCCATATCTTACACTGACTTTATCCAGGACACGGAGCCTCCTCCATATCTTACACTGGCTTTATCCAGGACAGTGAACTACCTCCATATCTTACACTCACTTTATCCAGGACACGGAGCCTCCTCCATATCTTACACTGGCTTTATCCAGGACAGTGAACTACCTCCATATCTCACACTGGCTTTATCCAGGACACGGAGCCTCCTCCATATCTTACACTGACTTTATCCAGGTCACGGAGCCTCCTCCATATCTTACACTGGCTTTATCCAGGACAGTGAACTACCTCGATATCTGACACTGGCTTTATCCAGGACACGGAGCCTCCTCCATACCTTACACTGGCTTTATCCAGGACAGTGAACTACCTCCATATCTTACACTGGCTTTATCCAGGACACGGAGCCTCCTCCATATCTTACACTGGCTTTATCCAGGACAGTGAACTACCTCCATATCTTACACTGGCTTTATCCAGGACACGGAGCCTCCTCCATATCATACACTGGCTTTATCCAGGACAGTGAACTACCTCCATATCTTACACTGGCTTTATCCAGGACAGTGAACTACCTCCATATCTTACACTGGCTTTATCCAGGACACGGAGCTGCCTCCATATCTTACACTGGCTTTATCCAGGGCAGTGAACTACCTCCATATCTTACACTGGCTTTATCCAGGACACAGAGCTACCTCCATATCCTACACTGGCTTTATCCAGGACAGTGAACTACCTCCATATCTTACACTGGCTTTCTCGAGGACACGGAGCCTCCTCCATATCTTACACTGGCTTTATCCAGGACAGGGAGCCTCCTCCATATCTTACACTGGCTTTATCCACGATTGGGAGCTACCTCCATATCTCACACTGGTTTACTCCAGGACACGGAGCTACCTCCACATCTAACACTGGCTTTTCCCAGGACACGGATCCTCCTCCATATCTTACACTGGCTTTATCCAGGACTCGGAGCTACCTCCATATCTTACACTGGCTTTAATCAGGACACGGAGCTACCACCATATCTTACACTGGCTTTTCCCAGGACACGGAGCCTCCTCCATATCTTACAGTGGCTTTATCCAGGACACGGATGCTCCTCCATATATTACACTGGCTTTATCCTGGATAGAAGCCTCCTCCATATCTTTCACTGGCTTTATCCAGGACACGGATGCTCCTCCATATATTACACTGGCTTTATCCTGGATAGAAGCCTCCTCCATATCTTTCACTGGCTTTATCCAGGACACGGATGCTCCTCCATATATTACACTGGCTTTATCCTGGATAGAAGCCTCCTCCATATCTTTCACTGGCTTTATCCAGGACACGGAGGCTCCTCCATATCTTACACTGGCTTTATCCAGGACACGGAGCTACCTCCATATCTTACACTGGCTTTATCCAGGACACGGAGCTACCTCCATATCTTACACTTGCTTTATCCATGCCAGTGAAATACCTCCATATCTTACACTGGCTTTATACAGGACAGTGAACTACCTCCATCTCTTACACTGGCTTTATCCAGAACACGGAGCCTCCTCCATATCTTACACTGGCTTTATCCAGGACACGGAGCCTCCTCCATATCTTACACTGGCTTTATCCAGGACAGTGAACTACCTCCATATCTTCCACGGGCTTTATCCAGGACAGTGAGCCCCCTCCATATATTACACTGGCTTTATCCAGGACACGGAGCCTCCTCCATATCTTACACTGACTTTATCCAGGACACGGAGCTACCTCCATATCTTACACTGGCTTTATCCAGGACACGGAGCCTCCTCCATATCTTACACTGACTTTATCCAGGTCACGGAGCCTCCTCCATATCTTACACTGGCTTTATCCAGGACAGTGAACTACCTCCATATCTGACACTGGCTTTATCCAGGACACGGAGCCTCCTCCATATCATACACTGGCTTTATCCAGGACAGTGAACTACCTCCATATCTTACACTGGCGTTATCCAGGACACGGAGCCTCCTCCATATCTTACACTGGCTTTATCCAGGACAGTGAACTACCTCCATATCTTACACTGGCTTTATCCAGGACACGGAGCCTCCTCCATATCTTACACTGGCTTTATCCAGGACACGGAGCCTCCT
Organism: Scyliorhinus torazame; assembly: GCF_047496885.1. Lineage (NCBI taxonomy): Eukaryota > Metazoa > Chordata > Chondrichthyes > Carcharhiniformes > Scyliorhinidae > Scyliorhinus > Scyliorhinus torazame. Next base: position 354,292,473 of record NC_092709.1, on the reverse strand, counting down.
CCATATCTTACACTGACTTTATCCAGGTCACGGAGCCTCCTCCATATCTTACACTGGCTTTATCCAGGACAGTGAACTACCTCCATATCTGACACTGGCTTTATCCAGGACACGGAGCCTCCTCCATATCATACACTGGCTTTATCCAGGACAGTGAACTACCTCCATATCTTACACTGGCGTTATCCAGGACACGGAGCCTCCTCCATATCTTACACTGGCTTTATCCAGGACAGTGAACTACCTCCATATCTTACACTGGCTTTATCCAGGACACGGAGCCTCCTCCATATCATACACTGGCTTTATCCAGGACAGTGAACTACCTCCATATCTTTCACTGGCTTTATCCAGGACACGGAGCTGCCTACATATCTTACACTGGCTTTATCCAGGACAGTGAACTACCTCCATATCTTACACTGGCTTTATCCAGGACAGTGAGCTACCTCCATATCTTACACTGGCTTTATCCAGAACACGGAGCCTCCTCCATATCTTACACTGACTTTATCCAGGACACGGAGCCTCCTCCATATCTTACACTGGCTTTATCCAGGACAGTGAACTACCTCCATATCTTCCACGGGCTTTATCCAGGACAGTGAGCCCCCTCCATATATTACACTGGCTTTATCCAGGACACGGAGCCTCCTCCATATCTTACACTGACTTTATCCAGGACAGTGAGCCTTCTCCATATCTTACACTGGCTTTATCCAGGACACGGAGCCTCCTCCATATCTTACACTGACTTTATCCAGGTCACGGAGCCTCCTCCATATCTTACACTGGCTTTATCCAGGACAGTGAACTACCTCGATATCTGACACTGGCTTTATCCAGGACACGGAGCCTCCTCCATATCATACACTGGCTTTATCCAGGACAGTGAACTACCTCCATATCTTACACTGGCTTTATCCAGGACACGGAGCCTCCTCCATATCTTACACTGGCTTTATCCAGGACAGTGAACTACCTCCATATCTTACACTGGCTTTATCCAGGACACGGAGCCTCCTCCATATCATACACTGGCTTTATCCAGGACAGTGAACTACCTCCATATCTTACACTGGCTTTATCCAGGACAGTGAACTACCTCCATATCTTACACTGGCTTTATCCAGGACACGGAGCTGCCTCCATATCTTACAGTGGCTTTATCCAGGGCAGTGAACTACCTCCATATCTTACACTGGCTTTATCCAGGACACGGAGCCTCCTCCATATCATACACTGGCTTTATCCAGGACAGTGAACTACCTCCATATCTTACACTTGGGTTATCCAGGACACGGAGCCTCCTCCATATCTTACACTGGCTTTATCCAGGACAGTGAACTACCTCCATATCTTACACTGGCTTTATCCAGGACACGGAGCCTCCTCCATATCATACACTGGCTTTATCCAGGACAGTGAACTACCTCCATATCTTACACTGGCTTTATCCAGGACAGTGAACTACCTCCATATCTTTCACTGGCTTTATCCAGGACACGGAGCTGCCTACATACCTTACACTGGCTTTATCCAGGACAGTGAACTACCTCCATATCTTACACTGGCTTTATCCAGGACAGTGAGCTACCTCCATATCTTACACTGGCTTTATCCAGAACACGGAGCCTCCTCCATATCTTACACTGACTTTATCCAGGACACGGAGCCTCCTCCATATCTTACACTGGCTTTATCCAGGACAGTGAACTACCTCCATATCTTCCACGGGCTTTATCCAGGACAGTGAGCCCCCTCCATATATTACACTGGCTTTATCCAGGACACGGAGCCTCCTCCATATCGTACACTGACTTTATCCAGGACACGGAGCTACCTCCATATCTTACACTGGCTTTATCCAGGACACGGAGCCTCCTCCATATCTTACACTGACTTTATCCAGGTCACGGAGCCTCCTCCATATCTTACACTGGCTTTATCCAGGACACGGAGCCTCCTCCATATCTTACACTGGCTTTATCCAGGACACGGAGCCTCCTCCATATCTTACACTGGCTTTATCCAGGACAGTGAACTACCTCCATATCTTACACTGGCTTTATCCAGGACACGGAGCCTCCTCCATATCTTACACTGGCTTTATCCAGGACAGTGAACTACCTCCATATCTTACACTGGCTTTATCCAGGACACGGAGCCTCCTCCATATCATACACTGGCTTTATCCAGGACAGTGAACTACCTCCATATCTTACACTGGCTTTATCCAGGACAGTGAACTACCTCCATATCTTACACTGGCTTTATCCAGGACACGGAGCTGCCTCCATATCTTACACTGGCTTTATCCAGGGCAGTGAACTACCTCCATATCTTACACTGGCTTTATCCAGGACACGGAGCTACCTCCATATCCTACACTGGCTTTATCCAGGACAGTGAACTACCTCCATATCTTACACTGGCTTTCTCGAGGACACGGAGCCTCCTCCATATCTTACACTGGCTTTATCCAGGACAGGGAGCCTCCTCCATATCTTACACTGGCTTTATCCACGATTGGGAGCTACCTCCATATCTCTCACTGGTTTACTCCAGGACACGGAGCTACCTCCACATCTAACACTGGCTTTATCCAGGACACGGAGCTACCTCCATATCTTACACTGGCTTTAACCAGGACACGGAGCTACCTCCATATCTTACACTGGCTTTAACCAGGACAGGGAGCTACCTCCATATCTTACACTGGCTTTTCCCAGGACACGGAGCCTCCTCCATATCTTACAGTGGCTTTATACAGGACACGGAGCCTCCTCCATATCTTACACTGGCTTTATCCAGGACACGGATGCTCCTCCATATCTTACACTGGCTTTATCCTGGACAGGAGCCTCCTCCATATCTTTCACCGGCTTTATCCAGGACACTGAGCCTCCTCCATATCTTACACTGGCTTTATCCAGGACACGGAGGATCCTCCATATCTTCCACTGGCTTTATCCAGGACACGGAGCTACCTCCATATCTTACACTGGCTTTATCCAGGACACGGAGCTACCTCCATATCTTACACTTGCTTTATCCATGCCAGTGAAATACCTCCATATCTTACACTGGCTTTATACAGGACAGTGAACTACCTCCATATCTTACACTGGCTTTATCGAGGACAGTGAACTACCTCCAAATCTTACACTGGCTTTATCCAGGACACGGAGCTACCTCCATACCTGACACTGGCTTTATCCAGGACAGAGAACTACCTCCATGTCTTGTACTGGTTTTATCCAGGCACGGAGCCTCCTCCATATCTTACACTGGCTTGATCCAGGACAGTGAATTACCTCCATATCTTACACTGGCTTCATCCAGGACAGTGAACTACCTCCATATCTTACACTGGCTTTATCCAGGCACGGAGCCTCCTCCATATCTTACACTGGCTTTATCCAGGACAGTGAATTACCTCCATATCTTACACTGGCTTTATCCAGGACACGGAGCTACCTCCATATCTTACCCTGGCTTTATCCAGGACACGGAACCTCCTCCATATCCTACACTGGCTTTGTCCAGGACACGGATCCTCCTCCATATTTTACACTGGCTTTATCCAGGACAGTGCACGACCTCCATATCTTACACTGACTTTATCCAGGGCACGGAGCTACCTTCATATCTTACACTGGCTTTATCCAGGACACAGAGCCTCCTCCATATCTTACACTGACTTTATCCAGGACACGGAGCCTCCTCCATATCTTACACTGGCTTTATCCAGGACACGGAGCCTCCTCCATATCTTACACAGACTTTATCCCGGGCAGTGAACTACCTCCATATCTTACACTGGCTTTATCCAGGACACCGAGCTACCTCCATATCTTACACTGGCTTTAACCAGATCACGGAGCTACCTCCATATCTTACACTTGCTTTATCCAGGACACGGAGCTACCTCCATATCTTACACTGGCTTTATCCAGGACAGTGAACTACCTCCATATCGTACACTGGCTTTATGCAGGACAGTGAACTACCTCCATATCTTACACTGGCTTTATCCAGGACAGTGAACTACCTCCATATCTTACACTGGCTTTATCCAGGACACGGAGCCTCCTCCATATCTTACACTGGCTTTATCCAGGACACGGAGCCTCCTCCATATCTTACACTAGCTTTATCCAGGACAGTGAACGACCTCCATATCTTACACTG